>NC_140947.1:99453888-99708888 GCF_014529385.1 Adiantum capillus-veneris | reverse complement strand
GGGGTTTGCATGGACATGGCATGTGGATGTGATAGCGAGAGGAAAAGAGAGAGTTTTTTCGAGGGCACCAATGTTCGGGAAGAATGTGTCGTAGGTTAATATCGTGCTATTTTCAATTTCAAAAATCTAGATAGGGGGTAAGGGGGAAAGGACAAAACCAGTGTGAAAACGCAAAAAAACATGATTTTATAAAGGAAAGATTACCAAAATACCCTTCTAATTTGTGGAAATTAGGGTTCATTATTTTCCCTTTTGTGAAATTTGTTGTTCACAAATTCAAAGAAAAGAATTCTGTATGGTTGGAAAAATGAATTTTCCTGAGTGCACCGATTGTGTGGCATGGGAGCATGTGACGCTTGGAGAGAGAGAAAGAAAGATAAGGCCAGGGCGGTATTGACGAGTCAGAGCTCGTGTGATATGGCCATCAGTCGGCAGCAGAGGGAGGGGGGATGCACCTAAGGAAGAGCTCTGGGGCATCTAGAGAACATAGAGAGAGGGAGGGATGGAGGAACAACAACAAGGGTAAGTTGTGCCTCCAGATCAGCGATGGCGAAGGGCAAGCTGTGTGCAGTCCGTTGAGGGGGGAGCAGAAGGGATCACGAGTGGGGACAAGGATGGAGCGTATACGTAGGCAGGAACAAGGGCAAACACCGAGCAGTTAGTTTGAGATAACTAAGTGAAAGAATCTTCAAGTCTATGTTACCATTGATAAATTCAAAAAAATAGGCCACACAATTCTCAAGGCTTGGAAAATTAATACACAACAAGTTGCATAAACTAGTACGGTTGGCAGGCTTTACCTCTCTCTCTCTCTCTCTCTCTCTCTCTCTCTCTCTCTCTCTCTTCCTCGTTGTGTGTTTGAAGGTTGCAGGGGACACTGTCGATTGAAGCTCCTGTTGACATGTGTCCAGGAAGAGGGGCCGGAATTCCTTCCCCATTACAGTTGTATAGATATTGCACTTGGTTTGTCACATCATAGCAGCACATATGCATTTGTTTTCATTTGATACCAGCCCGATAAAAGAGCGGAAATTATATGACTTTTGTTGCACAGGTTTGAAGGGTTGTGGTGGTGTCAAGTGATGGAACTCATAGATGGGAAGTGGGCAAGAAGTTGGCAAGTGGGAGTTGCCCTCCTCCTTGGTGGCAAACATCGCCGTGATAGGGATGAAGGATAATCTTATGGAGTAATCAGTGCTCTCTTTGACTTTTTTTATTATCAAGTTCTGTTGGCTTGCACAATGGGAGGATGGCTTCTTGGTGGCATCAAGAATCTATTTGTGGATTCTTGTATGGTGCGGTGTCCAGATCTTGCAGCTGGTGATGAAGCTTCAAGTATCCCCCCTTTCTTTGAAGTTAGTATTTCATCCTTTGATGGCTCCCAGATCAATTTATGTATTTGCAGATTATATTACCTAGCTTGCATGGGTGGGTGGCTCCCTCTCAGCCGATGTACTTGATGAGATGTCAAATATATGATCATTTTGTTGATATGGTAGCCATGGCTTGGTTGGAGCATGGCGGGGAATGTACTCTTTTTGGTTAATCCAATCTAACACACTCACAATTGTGAGTTTTGTAAAATAAAAATAAAAATTGTGACAAGATCTACTATTCTTTTATCTCTACCTTGGATTATAATTGTGAACCAATATTTAACACAAAACACTTTCTTGGGCGGATGTATATAAATGCCATAAGGTGACAACTACTGCCAATCTATACTAGCTATAATGGGGGAAGGGATTCCGGCTACCTCGTTCGGACACATGGCGAAAGGAAAATCCTCCAACCAATGTTCCCTGCACCACCCAACTGTGCAAGCTAGAGAGAGAAAGAAGTACACAACAAACACACCGCATCCAATCCTTTGATTTTGCACTCACCTTTGCACACGAAATCTTCGTGTGGAATAAAAGAAAGGGTGAGAGAAGTTTCTAGCAAGAAAAAGCGATTAGGGAGTGAGCTTGCGTGTGAGCCAAACTAGAGAAATTAAATGATATATTAAGGTCTTCGTGCAAAACTCCCTTTGTGGTAGGTTGAAAGAAGGGATGCTTCAAAAATAAAACAATTTGCATCTTTTGCAAGAGAGATCTTTTAAAATAATAGGCATTTAGAAGTTGATTGCCAAAGGAAAGAAATGAAATGATACAATATCCTCTTCTTGCAAAATTCCCTTTAGAGTAGGTTGAAAGAGGCATTTTATGCATTTTTACTCTACTTGGTTAAATTTTCCAAACATATTCTCTCTTTCTTTCCCTCCCTTCAACCGGCTTTTTTAATTTTTCAATCGACTCAAGGCACGCTTTTCTCTAACATTGAGATTGAGAGAGAGAGAGAGAGAGAGAGAGAGAGAGAGAGAGAGAGAGAGAGAGAGCGAGCTGCACAAGAGATAGCGAGCGATACTCCTATTAATGCCTCAAACAGGAGAAAAATGAACAAATATATTAGCATATTCAAGAGGCCAAATGACCTATGGGATCAAACCATTAGGAACAGGTGAACTTGATACCACATTTGGGTACAAAAAAATAAAAATGAAACTAGAAGTGCTACTAGCTAGAAGAGAGAGAGAGACACGGAGAGAGAGAGAGAGAGAGAGAGAGAGAGAGAGAAGAAGAAGAAGAAGAAGGAAGATAGAGAGCGCACAAGACACAAACATTGAGACAGAGAGAGAGAGAAAGAGAGAGAGATAGAGAGAGAGAACTATTACTGATTCTCCGGTCATGAAAAAGAGAGGGATCCCTCCCCCCACATATGGTGGAACGAGCTTCATCCGATTGTGAGCACCTGGAGCTCTAATGAGACAGGGTCTGAGCGTCCTTGTAAGAGAGAGAGAGAGAGAGAGAGAGAGAGAGAGAGAGAGAGAGAGATCGCCAAATACTGGTGAGCAACCTTTGGCAACCAAGCAAAGCCGTAGGCTTTGTGCAACTAAGGGGCTGACTGAGGAACAATGCACAGAGAGAGAGAGAGAGAGAGAGAGAGAGAGATGCTAAGTAAGCACAAGGGGTTTGAGGATAAGAGGGCCATGCCGCTGTCAAAGATGGCGCTGTTCTACTAGTCCATACTATATATATGAAGCAACTTAAATTTTTCAAAGAAGGAGATACCCTCCTTGTGTCACTCACTGCTTCACTTAAGAGAAAGCCTTGCAAAACATAAGTGAAGGTTTAAATTCAAAATGCAAAAGTAAAGTGTAACATTAAAAGAAGTAACAAACCTTCCAGTGCTTCACTTAAGAGGAAACCTTGCAAAACAAAAGTGAAGGGCTAGATATAAAATACAAAAGTAAATGGTAACATTGTAAGAAGTGATAGGATTTTCAGAATGTAAAGTCAAAAGACTTTCTACTTTGCATAGAATAAATGTTTTAGTACAGAAAAGGGATAATTTTAGTGAAGATTTTATTATTTAATAAGAATTTATTTTTTGAATAGATATATTTGACTTTATATTTTCAAGGGATTTTTTTCAAGATCAATATTGATATTTTTTAGAGATTTATAAAAGTTTGTCTTTTTTGACAAGATCGAGAAAAAAAAACTCACCTCATGTCGACTTGGTGATGTCTTGCTTTGAGGACATGCATGCAAATCAAGAGGTCGATCCACGTTATTGAGAGAGAGAGAGAGAGAGAGAGAGAGAGAGAGGGTGTTTGTATGTGTATGCACACATGCACATGCATGAGAGAGAGAGAAAAAAAAAGATTTTATCGTTGAGCTCATAGGCACTTTATCTCACCAAGGGCATCCTTCCAGCGCTTCCGATTTCCAAGATATTATGGTTTTCTTCGCATTATAGTGTAATTTTAAAAGGACTAGTAAAACGGCGCCGCCTTCGGCGACGGCATTACCCTCTTATCCTCAAACCCCTCGTTCTTACTTAGCATCTCTCTCTCTCTCTCTCTCTCTCTCTCTCTCTCTCTCTCTCTCTCTCTCTCTCTCTCTCTCTCCACTATGTGTGTGTTTCTTTTTGTCTCAAATGTCCGTGTCTTGTGCTCTCTCTATCTCCCTTCTTCTTCTTCTTCTTCCTCTCTCCCTCCCTCTCTCTCTCTCTCTCTTCCAGCTAGTAGCACTTCTAGTTCCATTTTTATTCTTTTGTACCCAAATGTGGTATCAAGTTCACCAATTCCTAATGGTTCTATCTCATAGGTCATTTTGCCTCTTGAATATGTTAATGTATGTATTCATTTTCTCGTGTGGCAATCAACTTTAAAAATTTGAGGCATTAATAAGAGTATTGCTCGCTCGCTCTTGTGAAACTCTCTCTCTCTCTCTCTCTCTCTCTCTCTCTCTCTCTCTCACACACACACACACACACACACACACACACACACAATGTTCGAGAAAAGTGTGCCTTCAGTCAATTGAAAAATCAAAAAATCCAGTTGAAGGGAGGGAAAGAAAGAGAAAATATGTTTGGAATTTAACGAAATAGAGTGAAAATGCTACCTTAAAGGGAATTTTGCATGAAGACTTCATTGTATCATTTCATTTCTTTCCTTTGGCAATCTTAGACTAAGTTGGTTTGTACATCTACTCTTATTCAATTAAGAATGCGTGTAAAGGACATCCTTTGAGTAAGTTGGTAGCAATGTGGATATTGATGCCAGTATGAAGGTGATACTATTTCTAAGTGGTTCTTTAGAGTGAAAATCTATGCATCACGATAAAACACTATATTAGAGAGTTTGAGTCTTTAGATAAAATTTGGGGATCACCAATGCTTTGAAGATTTGGCCATATGGAAAAATCTCAAGCTCCTTTTTTTAGGACAAAAACTTCCACAAGGTAATTCTTGAAAAGATCTTTTGAGACATGCTCTCAAAACTTTGGCTAAGATTTGTCAAATCTTAAACTTGTTTTTAAAGTGGCAATTGGGAAATCCCCAAAATCACTAATATGATGTTATAAGCAAGCTCCAAACTAAAAAGGTAATCTTTCCAATTGGATTGCTTCTCACTAATGTACGCTCTTAGCATATCCTCTAGCACTAAATTAACACTTGCAAGTTGTCCATCCTCCTTTGACGATTGGCAGTTCTGATATTGACTTGTGTTCCCCAACCATTACAGACAGTCATCTGAAAATGACTCGTATACATGGATGGAGTATACATGAGTTCACTATTACTCACAAAATTGCGGGGTAATCCATATAATGTACACATGTTGTGAAATAGCACACATGGAAAATGTGGGAATTAAAAGTGTAAATAGTTCTACGAAAATAACATACTTCCTATTACAATTACTCACCGATAGACTTGCTAAAGCATTTGTATCATAATAGAATGTAAAGATAAATCACATTTATATACAAACTATGAAACATTTTCACTAACAGAACATATCCTTGCTAAATGTTTAATAGGTATGCAAAATTGCAGCCTAAAAAAACTTGAAACAACCATCTATTAATTTTGTTTACAATAACTTTAACAAGTCTTACTAGGCCAACAATTTTTTGCCACTAAAATTGTTACCAGCACTTAAGGACTCTATTGCAACACATAATTAAGAATAAATTGCTAGTGTTAGTCCTAGAGATTCTTATTCTTTGCATGTGGAATGTGTCTCATCTAGTGATGTCAAGAAATATGAAATCTATCGAGTGCAAGGTGTACTTGTGTGCGGAGGGAGTTGGAAACACTTAGTGACATGTGTGAGAGGGACCCTCATAAATCTTGCTCCACACCAGTTAAACCAAACTCCATGAGTACATAGACCATGTTGCACACCAACATGTGCCCAAGAAAAACCTATCATGTAGGCCTATAACCATTATAATAGAGAGTGAACCTTAGATTGTATCAAAATGAACACTTAATTTAAGAGAGAATGAAACAAGTCACAAAAATGGTACTTGGTACACTAGTTTCCCAGAATCCTTTGATTATACATGACCTTGTCATGTGTTTGAAGAGTTTTGGATGAAAGCATTGCAACATATGCATCCCACTTGTTAAGCTCGATCAAAGCATATTTAAAAAAGAAATAAAGCCAAAGTATATGCTTACTATGAGGTGAAAAGTATTGTATCCTTGGAAGATGAGTTCTTGGAGGAGGTCTTGACCTCCAAATACTCACTTTGCATGCAATGGTGGTGGAGGGTTGTCAACTTCTGTTCCTCGACGACATTGCTAAAACAGTTGGACTCAGAGAAGGTGAGTTGCACTCAATGCTTGCTATCTATGTGGGCATGAAGGATCCGGATCCAAGTGGAAAGGAAGAGTTGACCAAATTTGAAATTGATTGTCTTTAGGCCACAAGGGTCAACACTTATCCCATCTCTAGAAGAGACGGAACCAAGAAAAAATGTCAATCATAAGAAGCAAGTGACTGGACTAAGGCATGGAGGCATGTTTGTGGGGTCACCTCTTGGACATGTAAGTTACCAAAATTGCCAAAATTTTAAAATTTTAACAAGATTATATCAACAAAAAGGTTTTTTAATTGATGTTAAAGAAAAACCCGTAAATTTTTGAAGAAAAAGGAGTCATTTTATTAACTTAAGCATGTAGGTAAATGGGGTTTTTTAAATGCACTTTGAACGCACGTTATATGAATAGTTTCTTAAAGGTGCACCCCCCAAGGAGGCATGCCAAGGGGTTGTCAATCTCTTGTCTGAACATAATATGCTCCACTCTCACACTCGATGTGCATTATATCTATCAGAATCTTTGATTGTATCCTTCAATCCTCTCACACAATCACATGCAAATCCTCTAGCATATCAACTCTGATTGACTACAAACTTAATAGGCAATTTCATAAGACTATAAGGAACGGAATTGGGTTGTCAGATAGTTGATACTCGATTTTTGCAAAACTCTTGCAATGTGAGTATCCATACGCATAACTCAATGAGACAAACATGATGGTGCCCTCGGAATTCTAATATATGTTTTTGGAATAGCATCAATAATTACATATTGACAGCAGATACGAGTTTTGGAAGAGATATCATAATCAATTGGAATTACAAGGATGATGAAATAAATTGTGAAGTAGATTGGAATCCTTGTTGGAATCTTCCAACACTCCCCCTCCTAATTTATGTCGTCCTTGACATGAGTCAAAATTGAGGTTGGTTGCGAATGTAGGTTCGCCTTTCGAAGTAGCACCGTGCTTTCTCTTGTAGCCCTTCCTGATATTTTGTTGCTAAGTCTCTGTCTTTGGAAGCAAAGGGCTTTATTGTGTCCATTCAAAGGAGTTCCATTGCATGGTAACTCACGAACCATGCTCGGATGTCGTTGACTTCAAGTCCAAAAAGGGTGGTGTTCATGTAAAGAACCCCGTATAAAATGCTTCTTCAAATGTATTCTTGAAATATGAAGGCATGAACATTAGATGTGAAAAGAAGCCATGTAAAACTCTTTCATCCGCATATTGACTGAGATCATAGACTAATTCTTTGTTTCCTTCCAAAAATGACATCCATGGGGTTTTTGAGACCTAGGGTTTATGATACATGGTGATCCAAGCAGCCATTATTCTGCATATCTTTCTCCAACATGTGACAGGACACATCAGGAAGTCCTTCATACATTTTGATTGTTGTGTGCAGACTGGTGAGCATGTATTTTTCATCTAATATTCTCTTGTCCTTGGGCCCTGGAAAAGTTGGGTAGTTCAACCAATTGCTATGGTGCTTTTGTATTGTTTCGTGTTGAATCCATGTCCGCAATTTGGGCACTGGATAGAAAGTGACATCCCTTTCAATAGAATTGGGTTCTCTCATCATATGAATTTTCCATTTTGGATGCTTCTCTAGCCACACCATTATCCACTTAGGTTCTTGCTCTTGTGGTTGAGCTTCTAGCATTTTTTGCTCAATGGAAACTTTTCATCAAATACATTCACATTTGATTAGGGGAAAGGGGAGAGAGCTTCTATACCAATCCTCGTTGATGGTTGTTGGTCTGAGGAGCTATAAATTGACAAAATGGAGAAGTCGTATTTCCCATTCCATTTCCTTCTTCCAGCTTTGTTCTTGCAATTCTTTCTTTCATCTTAGTTAGTGCCTCTTCTGTTGGGCAATGCACCCTTTTGGGCTATTGTTTTAGGCTCAGTGATTGTTTCTAATCTTGTCCTTTGAGCCATACTTGTCTTTGGAATTTCTTGTGTATCTTACTGCTTCCATTTACCTTGTTCATTACTTGATGTCAGATAAATAGCTTATGACGATGACCTTGTTGGTTGGGTCTATTGTGGTCTTCATTGGGCATCCTTCTCTTTTTGTGCATCATCTTGTTTTCCCTTTCCATCGTCTTCGTGATCGCACATGTTGGTAAAGTCCGGTTCATTACATTCAAGCTTGGCCTGTAGTACAGGTGCTAGGGCTTTCAAATTTTTCTTTCTTGAGAGCCGCATTTTCCACCTGGAGACCCTCCTCTTGAGCTAACAATGTTGCAATGGTATCTTGCCACATTCTTTCTTGCACTTTGACATCTCTCTCTAGTTTTGAAATTTGAGAACTTGCATCGGAAGGGTTTCTACTAGTCGTGTCAATTGAGGGTTGGCCTTGATTTTGATGACAATGCAGCGTTGGGCCATTACTCCTCTTTAGCACTTACTAATTGAATTTCAGCCATTGCCAGTTGATTTTTTAGTGTTGCTTGATTGAGGACATCAGCAAAAATTGCTTGTAGATCCTGGGGAATTCACCATGGCAAACTTACCACACCACGTAAGTGCAAGGGAGAGGGTTATTTTAACAAGTTACATAAGCGTATAAGTTAGGGGCAGTCCCCCATTAATTTATCTCCGAAGCTTTTAAAAAAAGGGAGGGGGTATCATATTTATTTGTTGTGGGGGGGGCGTGAGAAAAGGAAAAAATGAGAGGAAGTTTTTGTGTTTCAAAATCATGGCTTCCCAACCCGGGGTGTCCACTATGGAATATGTAAGATAGCACGTGCGTTCAGTGGAAGGGTATTAAAATTGCTAAAGTCTTACATAATTTATTTTACATTAGGGGCATAAATCATAAATAGATGTAGATTTATTGAAGGGGTTTTTAAAATCCAAAACATCAAGAAGTATGAACATATTTGTTTATGCTCACCCACCTAATAGAGCTGCATTGCTTTACCTACTATACATATGAAGAAATATTTGATGGCATACACAATCCTTACCTAAATACCCAGTGTCGGGCCAGTGGCTTTGTCGATTTGTGATAAGGACAAAGAGATTGTATCTCTCCTATGATTAAGATTGTATCCCTCATTGCAAATTTTGTCATCTTGTGAAGGTCTTGCATAAGAACCCATGTCTTCAAGATGCAAGCATAAGTGATTGGATATGGCAAAAGGTAATCCTTTCACCTTCGGTTAAAACCACCTAGGGTTTCCTTGCAGGTTGCCATAGCCATGTTGCACAGTGTAGTAAGTTTTATTTCAATGTTTCTACACCCTCTATTGGCTATTGATGATGTAGTAGGGATGTCGTAGTGTGTAGTCAATAATATGAACATGGATTTCAAAATGACGTGATCACACTATAATTTCAGGTTAATAACAATAGAAATGCAAAATAACAAATATTATGTTAATTGACATTCATCTTTTTTGACCTCCAAGGAGACCTGGAGACCGGCTCAAGGCCCGTCGGGATAATTAGTTGGCATGCCGGGCCCACCGAGTAAAGCTATTTCCCCGCTGGGCCCGCCGTGGCTATATAAAGGCGACGCCGTGCTTGTCTTTTTCAAAAAAGAGATACATTGAAAAGTCTTCTTCACCAAACTTTCTGGCAGCTTTCCACATTCTCAAAGCAGTGTAGCAGTAATTTTTTAATCCCTTCCTTATTTTATTGATGTTTTTTTGAGTTTTTTGTGTTAAAACTTAAAGGTATAAAATTTCTTTTATCAAATCATCGTGCATGGATGCACTGGCATATGGTTGCAATTGCGGCTAGGTGTGTCATTGCAAAAGCGTACGATGATTATGTTTTATATTGCTCCCAGTCATTCATGCTTCGGCACATGGTTGCAATTGCGACTAGGTGTGTTGCTGCTAGAATGACAGGAGCATTTGTTTGAAAGAAGTAACCTTGCGTGGATGCACTGGCACATGGTTGCAATTGCGGCTAGGTGTGTCATTGCAAAAGCGTAGGGTGAAAATGTTTTATGTTGCTCCCAATCATTCATGCTTCGGCACATGGTTGCAAATGCGACTAGGTGTGTTGCTGCTAGAATGACACGAGCATCTATTTGAAAGAAGTCACCATGCGTGGATGCACTAGCACATGGTTGCAATTGCGGCTAGGTGGGTCATTGCAAAAACGCAAGATGATTATGTTTTATGTTGCTTCCCGTCATTCATGCTTCGGCACATGGTTGCAATTGCGACTAGGTGTGTTGCTGCTAGATTGACGGAAGCAACATAAAACATAATCATTGCAAAAACGCAAGATGATTATGTTTTATGTTGCTTCCCGTCATTCATGCTTCGGCACATGGTTGCAATTGCGACTAGGTGTGTTGCTGCTAGATTGACGGTAGCATCTAATGCATGAATGTGTGATCAAATAATTTCATAATGCTTCATATACTTGAATCTTTAAAGAAGACATCGTGTGTGGATGCACTGGCACATGGTTGCAATTGCGACTAGGTGTGACATTGCAAAAGCGTAGGATGACTATGTTTTATGTTTCTCCCAGTCATTCATGCTTCGGCACATGGTTGCAATTGCGACTAGGTGTGTGGCTGCTAGAATGACAGGAGCATTTGTTTGAAAGAAGTCACCGTGCATGGATGCACTGGCACATGGTTGCAATTGCAGCTAGGTGTGTCATTGCAAAAGCGTAGGGTGACTATGTTTTATGTTGCTCCCAGTCATTCATGCTTCGGCACATGGTTGCAATTGCGACTAGGTGTGTTGCTGCTAGAATGACAGGAGCATCTGTTTGAAATAAGTCACCGTGCGTGGATGCACTGGCACATGGTTGCAATTGCGGCTAGGTGTGTCATTGCAAAAGCGTAGGGTGACTATGTTTTATGTTGCTCCCAGTCATTCATGCTTCGGCACATGGTTGCAATTGCGACTAGGTGTGTTGCTGCTAGAATGGCAAGAGCATCTGTTTGTAATTTGTTGTACGGTGAGGCATTGGCACATGGTTGCAATTGCGATTAGGTGTGTCACTGCAAAAGCGTACGAGATCTATGGTCTATACTGCACTTTTTCTTTCACGTAGAAAAGATCCAAATGCAGTGGCACATAGTTATATTTCACAATGTGTTGTTTGCAATAATACCATTGCAGGCAAAATGGATCCTTCTGCTACTTCAATGATAGAGTTCAAAAAGAAAATTAAACAATTGTTGATTACAATCGTCAGTGCACTAGATCCCGACGATATAGCGCAGATTGTTGCAGATGAGTCTAGATTGCAATCATTATACAGTGAGATTGCCCGCAAAATTTTGTTGTTATATCCAGACAAAACAACCGAATCAATAATCTCATTACTGAGCAGCTGGGTGGGCAATTTTCCCAAGGCCTTTGATTTGAAAGAGGAATGCCCTCAAGAAGTAGACAAGGGTAAGCTAGAGCATTGGAACACGAGATGGAGAGCTGAAAAGGAGAGGTCAAGGCGAGCATCCCACATAGACACACAGTTTGGACTAAGCAAGAAAATGCGAATGGCTATCACCAGAGTTATGGGGAGCAGCCAAGTTGGAGAACCGTTTATTGAGGAGGCTGCCATTGAGGGAACATCGGGTTCTATTGCTTCTGCCAGTCACCTGGAGAGCAGTATATACAATTCTGAATGTAGTATGACTCTTGGCATTCCAAATAAGTCTATTAATAAGATCAAGAAACTTGGGTCAGGGGCTTATGGAACAGGGTGGCAACTTCAAATCAAAGGGATCATTTTCCTTCCTGCAACGGATACTTATTGTGCAAAGGAGTTCAAAGGACAGGCCAAGCATCAGTGGAAAAGCTTTGCATCAGAAAGTGCGGTAGATCTCAACCATAGAGGGATTGTGAGGAGTATTTCCCACTCTGTAATGTTGCCATGGTTTCTGATATTCCCCTTCTTCAATGGGGGAACTTTAGGTGATCTTATGGAGATAGTGCCCCTTCCACATGGCTCTTTCAATACGCTTGTAGCACATCAAGAGGGGAAAGGAAAGATCCCTGAAGACTTTAAATGGGAGCAGCCCTCTGAAGACATGAAAACACGTATCAAGAGCCTGTGCAATCATGCTCCCTCGTTGATCCATGCCTTGGTGAAGGCATTGCGATTCGCACATGACAAGGCAGTGATCCACAATGATCTCCATCCATGGAACATCATGTTGGACTTTACCAAGGATATCACTCCCCGTATTGGAATAATTGATTGGGGATTGGCTCTGCGTGTTGGCTTAGAGACACAAAAGACCAAAAATACCGATGAAAACTGGCAAAAGCTTCATCCTTGGCGAGCTCCTGAGTTACTAGATGGCAAGAATTTATGCCCATGGACCAAGGCCACAGATGTGTACGCCATAGGATGGGTGATATGGAAATTTTGTAAGTTTTGTGGAGACTTCTCTGACTACTATAGCACAGATTGGTTCAAACATAAGGTTTCAGTGGAGGTACAAGCCATATCTAGGATTGTTGTGGAAGGTTGGGTGAGGAAGAAATCCACAGACAGAAAGACCTTGGCACTTTTGGACGAAGAATTAGAAAGATTTGAAGGCCAGCCAGAACGATGCTTACGCCCTCCCTCTGAAATGAGTGTAGCCTTTTTTTGATGGATATATGATGTACTTTATGAAGCAGGGTTTTCTGAGACTTTTGACTTATAAAAGCACTTTTAAAAATTGGGTTTTATGCGCCATGGATGATGTATGAGTAATAAAAACACTTTGTTATATCTCAATAGACAACAAATTTTCTATGAGTTTTGTTTTTTCTCTTAAGTTTCAAGCAATAAGCCACATGGAATCACTGATTGTCATTCATTGATAAAAAATGGTGGTTACTCTTATATCAATTGATTGTCGTAAGATGGTGGTTATTCTAATATCAATTGATTGTCGCAAAATGGTGGTTAAAATTATAGCAATTGATTGTCGTAAAATGGTGGTTACTCTTATAGCAATTGATTATCATTAAGTTTGTATGCCGTAACTGAAGTATAGTGTTTAATCAGGATATGGATAATGATAATCAAAGGGCTTAGCGCGCTTTTGAGCGTCTCAGATCCATGTGTCAAGGCGGTGGAGTGAACGACACCGCTCGAATTGCAGCTCGTTGCTCCCAGTGGGTACACAATGGAAAGAGGTGAACACTAGGTTTGACCGAGAAATGGTCAAATCCATATGGCCGGGCATTGCAGATGACAATATCAAGAAAGGCCGACTCAAGCTATCACAATGCATTAATGCATATATACGAGACAATGGAGAGAACATATATCTTGATGTTATGGGTCGTCCTATGCATCATATGGATTGTCCATTGTGGTTTGCCAAGATGTTATACATGCATTATGTCTTGGGTGAAGCAGTGGACTTTAGCTCAAGGACACCTCACATGATGGTTCAGGACATTCGCAGTACTTCAATCACCGTCACACGGCAAGAGATGTCATTGGCACTAGAAGGTGCATCAATGGAAGTGCACCAAGTTAAGGAGGAGCTTCAAACTCAACTCAGGCAAGCATCACAAGCTACACAAGTCTCTCATGCAGAAGAAACCCTAAATAGAGACTTGCAAAGGGAGGTGAAGGTGCTATCTCGCCACGTAAAAGAGTTAGAGGCGACTATAAAAAAACAAAATGCTGCCACATTGATTGAGCACCCAACATCTATTGAGGCCCCTCCAGCTTATGGTGAGCACGGTGGTCCTTGCCCCATATGTAGATCATTCTTTCATGAGTGGTGTGGTCACTTCAGCTTGCCATGCGGACATATGTATCATATATCATGCTTGATGCAAAGCATGATGAATAAATTTCATTGTGCTATATGTGAGTATGAGATATCCAAAAAGCTATATGCAATGTTCAAAATTTCTGAAGACTATAATAAGCTTAAAGGTCAGCTTGAACAGGAGAATGAAGATATTCTCACAAATATTTCACTATCACTTGGATAGTTTTTGTAACATTTGAAAACATTTACTCGTTGTCTTGCGAGAATTTATTAGTGAATTGTCAATTGTCTTCACTTCAACTTCAATTATGATATGTGATAATGCAACGATTTGTTAGGGCTTTGTATATTATGAAGCTTTAATAGTGATTTGTGGCCTTGTAAAGGTTTTTAAGGGCTTCGTTTATTATTAAGCAAATGTCTAAACCTTAAACTAAATATAAAAAAAAGCTTATAAGATAAACAGTTTCTGAACTTAACCAGAAGTCACTCAATGGATTCGATAATCTATTAATTAAACCACCGTCGCTTGCTGCGACGGGTCAAAGTTGGTTCAATTTCCAAAGTCTCTTCAATCTCTTCTAAAGTACATGTAGTTTCTACTTCATGAGATTCCCCTTGCAGCTCACTGTCTTCGTCCACCTCATCATTGGTTACATCATAAGTCCAGCGCGGCATCTCCTCTTTGTAGTTCTCAGCTTGCACTCTTGCCAATAGCCGATGGTTGCAGTACATATACACCAATTTTTCAGCTCTTGAATTTAGAAGGCGGTTTCTGATGGTGGAATGTACATATTTATATGTCCTCCAGTTTCTCTCAGAACTTGAATTGGATGCACATTGGGCTAGGATTCTAACAGCTAGGCGTTTAAGGGTGGGTGCACTACCACCATTCATCATCCACCACTTCCACGCTGGTTGCTCCGTGGCAAGTTTTTGCACAAATTCTGTACCAAACTTACCCTCTTTGAGTTTAAACTTCGTAAGATCAATAACAGCTGATGCATGCTCATCAGGATCATCATAAAACCTGCCTATCACATCATAAAATTCTTCCAGCACCTCCTCATCAAGTTTGTCTATTTCCATTGCCCAATACTCTGGATCCAATAAGAAAGCTATGCTGTGTAGTGGACTATGTGCTCCAATCCATCGACCATGCACATACTTTCTCAAAATTTCTCTCCTCTTTTGAGTGAATGGTGCTTCCAAGGCTTCACAATTGGCTCCTGGGGCTCCTCTGGATTTGCAATGCTTTCTTGAACAGTCCACCAAGCCATCCACACCTTACCTATGTTAGGCAAGGCAGAATCCAGTTGGAGTAATGCGAGCATAATTGGCATCATGACATTGTGCACATCCACCACATCATCCCAGAAGTGGCGATCAGCTAGTAGATCTCTGATCACCCCTATTTTTCTTTTTATCTTCTCCCTTTGACCAGCCTCCTATTCTGAAAAAGTGGCACAAACAAATGTCTCCATCACAGCATTCTTATTTTTTATTAGTGATTCTACCGTATAATAGTTGGTGCAAAATCTAGTTTCGCACGGCAGTTTTAACATAGTAGACATCCTCTGACGGTACATGTCAAGAACCCTCTGACACTTCAAAACAAACTTGACTATTAAGCGAGCATTGTCTACTATCCATTTGAACCACTCTGTGTCCTCCCTCTTGTACCAATCTTGCAATACCAAGTTCAAGCTGTGTGTACTGCAACCAACACTATATAGGTGAGAGAAGTGACTTTCAAGTATCCTACCTGCAACCCTACAATTTTTGGCATTGTCCATGATTACTTGGACAACATTTTCTTTTCCAAGTACCTCAACTGCGTCGCCAATGATGTCAGCTATAAAACTGTCAGACTTTATTTGACCAGAGCTATCCATAGCTTTGATAAAACATTCACCACGAGGACATACAAGCATGATGTTGATCAATGGCCGCCTTTGAACGTTGGACCAACCATCACTAACTATGGTGTATCCAGATTGTTCTGTTGCATTTAATATTACCCTTTGAATATCCTGTTGTGTGCTTGTGTAGCATTTATCCAACAGTTGGTTTCTCATATGGTGATATGTTGGATGGGTAAATCCAGCACCATACTCCCCAATGCGTTTCCAACTTGACTTCCATGCATCACGGGTGACAATGGCCAATGGTCCCCCAGTGAAATAGACGGCTTTAGCTAGTGCAAGTTGTGCTTCTTCTAAGGCAAGCGTTTTGAAGCTCGTCTGTAAGCTAACCTGTCTACTTTTTGACGATCCTACCTGAAAGTCAGGAGATCCATGGTTTGGAGGTGTAGTTCCATCGATATGAGAAGTTGGTTCCCTGCTTTGAGTGCTTCCATTGGTGGGCGTTACACCCAATGATCCCTCATACTGGTTTGATCTTATCGATACCGGGGTGTGATGGTTGAAAGTAGAGAGTTTTGATCTTTTGCTCGTGGAAGTTATCTTACCAATTAAATCTTTTAAGCGCATAGCTGCTTCTTCTGCACCTAAGCCCTTGCACTTTCCTCCTTGGATTCTGGTATTTCCACCTAGCAAATGATCCCTTATTCTTGGTGCTCCTCCAGATTTCTCTTCGCCACAAAAGTTAAATTTCCAATCTTGATACTTATTTAAATTTGTGGCAAAATTCCACTCGGGTCCTGGACTTTTTCCACCTGCCTTTCGCTTGCTCTGCGAAGTGGTGCCCTGCGAAGCAGGACCTAGCATCGAGGTAGGAGGTCTCCTCAAGGAAGCCAGGCTTGAGACACCAACATCACCGCTCACATTCCCGGTGGAATACATACTTATTGGATGCCTGCAATACCAATAAACATATCTCAGTATGCTATCTCTTCTTTCAAGTATTATTCAAACCAAACATTAGTGTTATAATCAATATCACACACAAGCGTAGTAGTGAAGCTTGAAGGTAATAAACCTCAATCTACTCAAACATGAGCAAGCAAATACAACGGTGAATCAAATATGTGATCAGTCCATCCCAAAAGTAGAGATATCGACCCAAAGATTCACCTTCCTACCCCTTTCATGAATCAATCCAGTCCAAAAAAGAACTAATGACCCATGATTGGAGCTCTAATCGAAATTGCAAGCAAATATAGCAGTGAATCAAACATGTGATCAGTCCATCCCAAAAGTAGAGATATCGACCCAAAGATTCACCTTCCTACCTCCTTTCATGAATCAGTCCAGTCCAAAAAAGAACTAATGACCCATGATTGGAGCTCTAATTGGAATAGCAAGCAAATACAGCGGTGAATCAAACATGTGATCAGTCCATCCCAAAAGTAGAGATATCGACCCAAAGATTCACCTTCTACCTCCTTTCATGAATCAATTCAGTCCAAAAAAGAACTAATGACCCATGATTGGAGCTCTAATCGGAATAGCAAGCAAATACAATGGTGAATCAAACATGTGATCAGTCCATCCCAAAAGTAGAGATATCAACCCAAAGATTCACCTTTCTATCTCTTTTCAAGAATCAGTTCAGTCCAAAAAAGAACTAATGACCCATGATAGAAGTTCTAATCAATATAGCAATCAATTTAGCAAATATAACGGTGAACCAAACATGAGATTAGTCCATCCCAAATGTAGAGATACCGACCCAAAGATTCACCTTTCTACCTCCTTTCAAGAATCAGTTCAATCCAAAAAAGAACTAATGATCCATGATCAGAGTTACATTAAGTTTTAATTTTTTTTAAAGACTATTCATTTTTTTACCTTTAGTTTTTCTTCTAAATTTTAAAGGATGACCAAATTTAGAGGAAGCGGTGATGTGATGTGATGTCTACTACAGGGTTATATAGAGCCGCCAAATATGGAGGGGGTACATGACGGGGCCGGCGGGATTCTTGTTGTGCCCGCTGGGCCCGCCAGGTTTCTTCATAGGCCATCGGGCCTACCGCGATTGTTGGTTGCCCCGCCGGTTCTACGTTTTCTACCGGTTTTCGTAGATCATGACATTAGATATGTTATTAACATAAAAAAATAGTGACAATAACAACAATAATTAACATTTAACAAAATGCGTCATCGCGTAATTAAAATCCCTGAATATGAATGATGAAGCTGATGGTTACAACGTTCACCATTATGGCATCATACAGCACTACGTGTACCTCTTAGGACTTTGTGTCGCAGTAACATCAAGCATAAATGAAATTATATGTCTTGCAATTTAATTCAGATCATTTATGAAAGCAATGAAGAGAAGGCCTATCGCTGCTCCCTCAAACTATATTTTCTTCTTCATATATAGACCACGTGGCTATAAAAACACACATACCTGATGGTCATGAGTGTAAGTTTCCCTAATTAATAGTGCACCATTTTCATGTCTACTTAAGGTGCTGATAGTGAGCATGTTCACTTGTAATGTCAATGACATTGATATATCTGCATTGGTCATGCCCATAATTGTTTTCTTTAAACGTGGGTAGGTATGGAGAGGGACATGGGTATGCTTGGATCTATGTCCAATATGGCATATTGTCATGTAGTTCAAGCATTTTCGGGCTTTGTAGTAGCAAAACGTGGAACAACATACTTCTTTCAGCAATATGTCACTACTAATGGGTGCTGACAACAATCAATCACTGATGAACAAGGTACTTGTTAAGAGAGCTAGTTGACTGCCGTTTGTGGTGGTGGTGGTGGTGGTTCGGGGGGGGCACTAAGGATTTGCTCGAGTTTGGTCTTTCTCTATGTGGCATGGTCCCTTTTTGAAACAACACATAAGTAGGTGTCTTCCCTCCATCTTGTGTGGGCTCAAAGTGATTGTTGCTTTTTTTTGGGAAAATATGGCATGTTGCCCTCTACTTTGTTCCCTCACGTGCACCCTCATCGATGGTGTTTCCAATCTTTTTGGCTTGCCACGGGGAGGCCTTTGTGAAATGTTCATTTTTTTTGCAAGTGACGTGGCAAATTGCATGACCGCTTTTAGAAATAAGGCACAAGTCAGGCAGAGGAGCCAGTAAGGAGCTCCGATGTTGAGCCAGTCTTTTGGGCAATAAAAGAGACGTTGTTGCTCCCATATGAAGATAATGGTGTTAGTGTAGTGGCCAAAAAATCGCCAACGCATCACATCTCCATTGGACTAGACTAGGGCTTCATCCCTGCTATCGTGCATTGCTCTAAACATTCCCTATGCTAGCTTCCTCAAGGCTCACATTTATTGTTACATACAAATGCAAAGATGCAGGTTTTGCTTCCCGTCTCAGCACCATCCTCCTCGATGAGAGATGCTCTCTTTTCCAAATTCCCACCTGCATGCAAATCTAAATTTTAGAGCCAAATTTGAAATTTCAATGTTAGATGTATCTTTCAAAGTTTGTTGGTGGGATAGAAGTATTTTTGAACTATTGACTTTAGTCACAGCCCCTGTCACACTGGGGCAAGCATACCACGACTGTGTTGAGATGGCGTGTGGTAATTCGACGAGGTAGTAGTGAAAGTTTGTTGCTTGGAGGGGCGACCCAGCAAGCCCGACGATCTTTTCATGACCTAGCCAACCTTCAAAACGTAAAATGCAGGAAGCATTTTGATAGGCTTCGAATGATGGTAGCTCTTGGCTACGCGACACTGTATAGGGGATGAGCACCCTAGTGTGATAGTGTGATACGGGCATTACTAATTAGTGTTCATTTGGGTGTGAAGTGAACCCAGCTAGGGTTTTACTTGTCCATGAGATTGTATGGCAGGGCTATAGAGCGCATGAAAGGATGCAGATTGGGTTCGATTTCTGATGCGCTCAACCTCGACAGTACCCTCAATGCATGGTGAAGGCAGAAAAAAAAATATCTATCTCTCTCTCTCTCCCCCTCCATTAAAAAAAAATGGCTCTCCATTGTGACTCTCATCACCATAATTTTGGAGCATCGAGAGTCACTCCTTAGCCATACACATACTATATCGAAGGCTGCTCGTTGAAAGCGCTTTGATGCTTTTGGTCAACCAGCTGCAATTGCTTGCATTTTATTGGCAATCAACTACAAGTGCTTGGCCATCATTGTAAGCCGGACGACATTTAACGTAAACCAAAGCAAGTAGGCGTGCTCTCAAAGAGGCATCTTACAATATGGTGAGGTGGTCATGGAGGAGTTGTTGCCAATAATCAAGTGAGTATTGGGATATTCACACTACAAAATCCATTTCAATGTGCACTGCGTCCGTGTCCGTGTCCGTGTGTGATGTAGGTCTAAGAGCTCAAGTTCCAAAGTTGCATGAGAATTCAATAGTAGCTGCCCCCAAAAAAATGGCGCGTGAGTTGAACATGCTCTATTTTGAGTTGTGAACCGAGAGAGAGAGAGAGAGAGGCAGAGGCTCCGAGGAATGCAGAATAGTCGAAGTAGAGCAAGCTCGACTGCAACGCTAGGAGATTTGAGGTCCATGCACCTTCCATTTTTTTTTGTGTGTTTGGCCTGACGAGACTTTTAACTTGCTTGCTAAGCATGTAGAGAGTTGCTAAGCATGTAGAGACCAATCCACCATAGACTTCTGCTCTAATGCTATGAGGTTCACTGAGCTTTATCAAGCGTGAATAAGCAACAAAATAGGGTACGTCGATAAGCAATGGAATAGGGTACACTTGGACCAGTTTTTTTCTTTGTGTTGTGTCTAGGCATTTGTGGCGGATGCTCTCAAAAAGTTTGATCTCTCTCTCTCTCTCTCTCTCTCTCTCTCTCTCTCTTTGGGTTTAACCTACTTGGTTGCAAGGTGAGCGGCAGATACAACACAGACTGCAATGAGGCCATGCATGGCTCGGCCACTCGCTAGAGTTTTGGCTCTCTCTTCTGCCCAACTGATGGATCCCCACTTGAACACATTGGCACCTAAACTAGGCACAACTGTCAGAGGTCGAGCTTTGAAGGACTCCATCAGGTCCATTGCCTAAGTGATTTCATGAGCTTGGACCCCAGCAAGCGAAATGAAAACATGAATCCTTTTGTCAAGATGAAGGTAAGGTGCACAAATATCTGAGGATTAGTTACCAGCTTTGAATATTGCAAGGTAGGGCTCTTGTAGGTGGGGCTACTAGGGTCAAAGGTGGTAGTAGAAGAGGCTCTCATTGAAGGAAAAGGATTCAAGGGAGTATGAGTGACCTGACTGTTGGTTTGGGAGAGGGGCTCAATAGAAAAAGACTGGATCAGGGAAGCCAAGGGAAAGGTAGATGTTTGACCGAGAGTGGGTGCAAGCTGAGAATCTACAACTAAACATTGGAATGCTTCATCAACAGGAGGATGACCGCCAGCGAGGGGACCTTTGGTGCTAATAGAAACGGCAGCATTGGCTGCAACTTGGAACTTTTGAAGAGAATTGTTGTCGAGGTTGCTGATTGTGGCACAAGCGGGATTATTGTCGTAGTTGCCTATCTGCATGACAGATATAGAATTGTCGCCGGGATTCCTGGAGAGGATCGTACAGCTATTGTCCACGCCAGAAGTGGCACATAGAGGTTCGCCTTGAGTCAGGTTCTACAGTCGGACAGAGGCTGAGAGGCCCAGTGTTGAGGCCATGGAGTGGAGGTGAGGGCTGCGCAGTGAATTAATGCACCACCAATGTGAGCCAGGATCGCTGATTCGACATGCAGAAGCCTGGTTCCCAAGGAAGGCACCGTCTGCAAGGGGTAGCTTGCTCCTTGTGGATTTACCCACAACAAGGGCTTTAGTATCAGGGTTGGCGGCCGCATCTGGAGCGCAACGGTGGCGGCATTTTTGGGAGATCTGAGTCTGCACCAAGGTCGGCAACGGCATGGATGTTGCAGTGTGATGAAGGGTGTTAAACCCTAGAGAGAGAGAGAGAGAGAGAGAGAGAGAGAGATATGACGCTTTAGGTTGAAGACTTTTTTGTTAATTCATGTGTAATACATTTATAGACATGGCTTGCAGCACCCTTTCGGTGACCTGCATCTTATAATCATCAATAAATTATTACTTTCAATATTCCCCCTCTCCTGAAGGGAAAATTAGATTAAAAATTTTCACTTGCATGCTGTTGACAATCATAGGCTTCTTCTTTTGTATATTTGCATGTTAGTGGATCTTTCGATACGCTCTCATCATCCTCTTTCATCCACACTTTGTTGAACACCTTTCAAGGAGCACAAACAATCAGTAGCATTTCGCCAATGAAGATCACAGTTATCATTTTCATTATCAAATACATCCTCTTTCCCCACCCCCCTCCCTTTGCAAAGTGTGATTTGGTTGAAGCATTTGCCCAAGATTTTTGCTTGTCATAAGCATGCTTCTAGTAATCTTCCTTATAATGTCCTAGCTTAAAACAATATGTGCATGTAATATTCCTCGGTTGGGGCGAGGGGGATGGACTTCTTGAAGATCGTGAAGTTGAAGCACGATCTTGTCAGGCGTTTCTTCTTTGTGTGGAAGGTGAAGGTATTATGGAACTTTTTGCATACATTACGAGTGGGCTAGTATTGCTTATGGTTTTAATTGAATGGTCACTATTTCTACGCATCTGATCTTCTTGCAAGATACGATCAATAAGCATGGGAAGAGTTAGATTGGAAATGCTACGTTGGGTAGTAACAAAAGAATTCCATGATGAAGGTGGCACTCAAGAGCATAGTTACTACTTGAGAGTCCGTGAAATTGAGACCCATAGTGGTGGTCTCATCTAAAAGAGCTTGCCATTCTTCTAAGAAGTTAGGTACAGCAGAACCATCTAGTAGGGATAAATTTATTAAGCGTCGATAGGCAGACACTTGTGAGGCAATGTCAGAGTGCTCGTAGAGTAATTTTAGTCTCTCCCAAATTTCCTTAGATGTAGAGAGATGGTGTACTAACTCCACTTGTCGATCGTCTATACTTAGTAAATTGTCAGCCATAGCCCTAGAGTCTGCTTTTTGCCAAGTAGTCCATGTCATCTTCAACTATTTTTGTCATGCAAGTAAAGCTTATGCAGGGTAAAGCTTAAGCCCTAGAGTTTGCTTTTTTCCAAGTAATTCATGTTATGTCCAACTATTTTCAAAGCCCCTGCATAAGCTTTACTTGCATGTTGAACTCGCAAAGTTTGTAGCTCATGTAACCACAACTCCAATGCCTCCCAATCCGCAAGATCAACGTAGATCTCAATGATACATGCAATCAGAAATTGAACCCCATCGACACCCAGAGAATTAAGGGCATCGTCTGTCTGCAGGATCCTTGAGAAAGAAATAGCAACACTCTCATATTGTCCTTGGTTCTCATAAACCATAATGGAAAGATTCCCTTCAAGTATCGTAGTATCAAACACCCCTCTTCTCCACATCGTCTTTAGGCTCACCAGCTCTTCCTTGTCCTTTTGTAGTTGGTGCCTTGTGATCTTGAAAGTGGGAGAGGCCTTCTTTGATGTCACATTATGTTGCGTTGATTGTTTTCTATGTAATGTGCTCACTTTAAAGCTTCTTTCAAAACTAGCAAGACTCCTTTCCTCAACATTGCCTGCATCGTAGGTCCCAACGCTGCTTGGCTCTTACCTTCCATGGAAATAGTGCAACCTATATAAGTCGAAGGTTGCTGCGATTGTTGTTGTGTCTACAAATGTTATTTAATATGTTATGCAATTTGAGAATAATTTGTTGTATACAAGGTAATAAAATCATGTTTGTTTGGTTATGTAGGTACTTGTTCTCGACCATCAAAACGTTGATAGCTTTTCGCAAAATGTTAGCAACATAAGAGGTGAGGGTTCGTTCCTCACTCAGGATTTGGCTTCATTTTTAAAGTTTTCATAGCTTTCAAGATTTTAACATGTAGTCATTGTGGTAGTTGAGTTGCTCTTGGATTGTACATGCGACAAAATGAGAGGATGTTACCCGTGTTTGTTCTAGCTAATTTGAACCCTTAGTAACAAAGACTTATTTTTTGCTTTCTTGTTTATTAATTTGGCTTGAAGCATGAAGTGGGCCTGAAGTTTGAATGTCTGGCAAAAATTATCACCCAAAAACAATAGAATGTCCATCAATAAAACTGTAAATAATACACGTGAAAAAAATGCTCATGGTTCCTCAAGTACAAAGCATGCTACTTGTTTGCCTCTTTTTTTTCAACAAACAGTAATTCGTACTTCTTCGGCCTCTTTTGTAATTTTGCCATGATTCCTCGTATAAGAAAGATATAAATTTTGTAGAAATTAACATTCTTTTCTAGGTTTGTCACTGAAATAGAGAAAATGATTGTTTGTTGGTCAAATCATATCCAAATCAAGTGAGACTTGATAGGTAGGTTGAAAACATCATAATCAAGCTGCTGGAATCTAGGTAGAAAAAAAATTGGTGGCATGGAATGATGCTAATATTCTAATTTTGTACTATTTTTTTATTGTTCTTTGGTTGCTAGTTCAAATCAATGGATACCTATACTTATATATAGATTTTTTATATGTGGATAGCATATTAAAAATATTTTGACTAGTGTACCTAAGGAAAGAAATACTTACAAAATGTCTCTTCAAAATCATTTGTCCACCACTGGGATTCAAAAAGATGAAGAACAAGCTTTATTTTTACGAACATTTTCTCATGGACTGCGAGAAGATCTAGCATCACAATATTCCCAAGAGCAACACAGTATATAAATTAAGGGAATTTGGGTGATAGCTTGCTAGCTAGTTTAATGAGTTGAGAGTTAGATAGCTATGGAAACCACTATGTGTGTGTGTGTACTTATCTGAGGCACATAGTAAAACACTTTCCAAATAATCCCAGTAGGTAAACAACTACCTGTTGATTCAAAACAATGGCCATTTTCCAATTTGCGAATGCACGTGAATGGAGTCAAATTCCTTTCACAACGGATACCAAGGGGTAACACCAGCTTGAGAAGTGCGCTTTGTAGCAAATAGTGATGATACTTCTCGAGTGTGTGTGTGTGTGTGTACTGGCTTGCAGGTGTATGTAGGTGTGAGAGTAGGCATGCGAGCTTGAGATATTGTATGCGCTGTCGTGCAGCTCCGCTCCCATGCTAAGAAAGATGCCAAGATAATGCACATCATGTTTGTTTGAAGCTTACAGGATTAATGAACAGTGATTAGGGCCTGATAACAGGCCAAGTTCAATGCTGAATGTATGTCAAATGCGGCTGAAAGAGCCAAAACATGCCTTAATGATGCCAAAAATGAGTATTCTTGAGATGAGCATAAGTGGGAGATTATGATCTAGAACTGCAGTGCTTGAAGTGCTCTAACGGTCTGTCTTTACAGCTCGTTGATAGGAGCTATGTTGAAGAAGTTATGGCAGTTTAAAGTTTAAGTCGATTGCAGATCCGTACAGGATTGGGCTAGCGCCGCAGTTGAGGTGACAGAATTGAAATGAATGCACGGGCCTGAAGAGCTCAGTTTGTGGAGCGCATCGGTCTTTTCATATCAGCGACGATCAGAGTTCCGGTTGTCAAGTTATTGGCCGTTAAATGTCCACCAGGGGCCGGTTCTGTACCAATCTGGTCGGGCTCGGTCAGAGTGCTAACTGGAAATTTTTGAGATTTATCCAGGTTTTGGAATGCAATGATTGCGGGGAAAAGTCAATGTGGCTACGGCATGAGGTGTCAGGCATTGCCTTGGCCGACATTTATGCCAATTGTGGTGCCCTTACAATGGCTATGGCCGCCCAATAGAGAAAAATAATCTGCTTGGCATTGCTTTAGTCGAAATGTATGCCAATCTTAGAAACCTAGATTGTGCAGGCCTGGCCTTCAAGAAACTTATGCACCGATGAGATGTTATCAGTTGGATACAAGCTTACATGGAGCATGGATATTCCTTTGAGGCAGTCGGTATGTATGCAAAAAGGGATGTACCAAAGATGTTATGCTTGGCAATACCTTGGCCAAGATGTATGCCATGCGCGGTGCCCGAGTGTGATGCCCAAAGCCATAACCTTATATAACACTAGGCCGCCTGCTTATGGCGAGGCCGCCCACATAAACTAAGGCCGCCCATTAAAAGGGGGTATGAACAAAAGAAAAAAAGGAAAAGGCCATGGCGTTCAGCAGCGCGGATGAACGCAGGGGAAGGAGAAAGCACTCGCGCTGGCCAGGTGGGGCGTCGGATGAGGTCGCCATAGTGAACACAATCAAGATCAAGTCATGGCGAAGACATTCGGCTCCACTCCAGCCATGATTGGCGTTGTCCGCGTTTTTGCATGCCACATCATAGAGGCGATTTTTTTTGCCTCCCTAGCAACGACGACGCCATCATTGCTAAGGGAGGGAGGATCTATTAATAGAGGGTATTATTTTTTTCATGAAAAGTGTGTGGAAAATAAAAGGAACAAGGGATGAGCGAAAGAAGGAGGCAATCAGAAGAAAGAAGGGAGCAAAGAGGCAAGAGGGCTCTCTCGATCTCTAGTCCAAGCAAAGAGGACGAGAAGGGCACGAAGCACCATCAAAAAGATTAAAAAAGAGACAAAGTTTTCTCTCTCTCTCTCTCTCTCTCTCTCTCTCTCTCTCTCTCTCTCTCTCTCTCTCTCTCTCTCTCTCTCTCTCTCTCTCTCTCTCTCTCTCTCTCTCTCTCTAAAGAGAAGCAAAAGCAACAAAGAGAAGGGGAGAGTTTTTCGAAGAGAGGAGAGCAAGGGAAATCCATCGAGCTTGTTGAAGAAGGTAAAAAGGGCGAAAGAAAGCACGGTTCTCTTTCGGTTTAGCAAGGAGAAGGCAACCAAAGCACGATTCTCTTTGGCATAGACAGTGATTGCAGACCAATCAATCAGATGGAATCGATACAACAGGACTTTCCTCGTCAGCAGGAAAATTAGTTTAATTACCTCCTTTTTTATGAATTGCGGAGCCGTTAACGGTCGGAGTATTCTGTAAGGGGATTTTAAGCTCCTAAATCGTCATTAATTTCAATTAACGGTGTCGTTAACGACACTTCTTCATAATTGTGCATCAATTTCATCGGTGTTATCGGTTTTTGAGCAAGTTTTGTGCGTCGATAGCATTACCAAGTGATTAAAAGCTGCTGTATTGTGCGGTGTGGCAAATTTTTGCTCTCAATTTTTCCACAGCCAGTAGCCTGGTGCTGACCTAGCTCAAGTTTCGAACACATATCCCCCGACAGCGGAGACACTCTGTACCAGTAGGTTGTGCATGCATAGGCTTCACAAGGCATGTGTATAAATACCTTAAGCAGAATCTACGTCCTAGCTTGCGGCCCAAATGGGTAGCCATAACTACATGTGCTAATTTTAACAAGGACACCCATTTTGCCTAGTAGCTATCCACCACGGGAAAGCCAAGTTAAAGAGTAAGGTAGGCACTCAATACCAACAGCTATATTAAGTTGAGGAAAAGGTGCTCCAGCTACATATCGATCAAAATAATCCAGCTAAATATCCAAGGTTACCTTTAGGTGAATTACAAAGCCAGTAGGGAATACCATTTTAGGTATGACAAAAAACATTTTAGGTATACCTTAAATAATCAAAGCTATATCAAGTTGGAGACAACTTGCACAAAGGTAAGCCACCTAAGTATCCAAAATCATCTCAGGTAAATATGAAAATTTTTCAAAAATATTGTCAAAAATATGAGAGTATGAGAATTTGTCAAAAATATGAGGGTGATTACAATGTGATTATTGACTCTTTTCAAAATAATGTGAATTATGCAAGAGTCTTCATAGCAAATCCCTTGATTGATTGCTTGCCAAAGTGGGTTGTTTTAGTTCAATTGACATGCAACAAGTTTGATTCTTTGTTTATCAGAGAACAATAGATGGGAATCTCCCCCTATTGGAATAAATTTGTGAGAAGCATTGTGGGTCCCTTAATTGGCCATGCTTTTGATGGAGACTTGAGGTGAAGAAAGCTTATGCTAGAGGATTATACATAATGTCTAGGCAAAAGATTCTCAATGTCATGGCAATCTTGGCCTTTCATAGCTTTCGTTGGATGATGCAGATTTCATTCACAATGGAAAGAAATTGATTAATCCTCTTGAAAATGCATCTAGAAGATTAGTCCTTGGCCAGGACTTGGCTACTTTAAATCATGTAGCTCTTGTATAATATCAAACTTTCAAGGTTGAGGAGCATGGTCTTCAACAAGGTGACATTGAAAGAAAATATCACCAAAATTGGAGGTCCACACAAAGAATAGCAAGCCGCAATGTTCAAAATTGCTTAAGCTTGTTGCGGACCCAATCCACTGTTCATCAAGAGCGAACACATGCTATGGAGATGTACTTATCAATGTTGCATCATACATTGATATCTTTTTATCTCCTTCTCTCAACTTATTTGATCGCGTTAAAGCGACTGGGAGGGTTAGACCTAAATTTTATATGTAAGATAGGGGTATGATAGTTTTCTTCATTGATTGTCGTATAAGCGTAGAAAGGGGGGACATATTTCCTAATACGAGTCGTATATAGGGGTTTTATCAAAGTTGTCCGGTCGTCGCAGGTGGCGTCCCATTTTGTATATAGAGTGAAACCTCTGGGTTGTAGATCTTCAATCACTTTTTGATGTGCAAAAATAGATCAATGGGCAATTGATATCTCCTCATAGGCTTTAGTTAGTTTCTATTGCTGGGGAAGTAGCTAGTTTTTGGACTCTTGGGCTTCTTGCCTTGCAATATGATCTTCTATGACTAAATAATCTTGTTCATTTACGACCATATCAGCTGTGATGTGATCTTTACCTGAACTTTGTCGTTATCGAGGGTGGACATCTCAATTGTACCCTCCTCTGTGATGTTGGTGGGCTCCTTGAATGTCGATGCCGCATGGAGGTAGTTGGAAGTAATTTAGTAAATCCATCTTTTCCAATGCTTCCTAAATGGGAAGCTTCCTTGCGAGGTTATAAGCCTCAGGAGGTATCATGGGAAGCATGACCATATTGTTGGGAAGCATGACCATATTGTTTTTAGCATCCCGATAGGTAACCTCATATAATGTTGCTCCTTCAAGACAAGCCTTTCCTTCTTGATATGAGTGGAGGCTTCTTTCACAGAATCTTTGATTATGGTGAGCTCTCTAGCCTCTTCTTGCGAGTCCACTTCTTCTTGCTGCCCTTGGCCTCTGATTTCATAGTTCTTGTGAACAATTGTTGGAGTTCAGAGAGCAGTTAGAGATTGAAGTGATGTTTTGTCCCATTCCATACATCTGGTAAGCTTGTTAGAGGATATCCATGTTCAAAACTCATGTATAAATCATGAAAAAATCTCAACACTTGAAAAAGTTATGTTTTCAGTTCTATGCAAGTTCTTTTCCCAATCTATCAACCCATTACATATTTACATAGAAATGACAATTTCTCAGGTTATGTGAGTTTTTCTATTGTTATACCCTCTTGAATACCCCCACTATGGAAGTTCCAGGTGATCCTCATCTTTTTAGGTGTTTTTTCTTCATTGTGTTGCAAAATAAAATGCCTCAAACCAATACAAAAGTTCATTGCTTTCTTTTCTGAAGCTACTAGTCAAGTATTGCCTCGTTCTAGCAGTTGGTAAAAAACACAATTTTCTGTTGTAGGGATTTTATAGTAATCCAAAATTGGAGATTGAAGTTAGCGGTCTGTTAGTAGGCCTAAGAAAGACCTTTTCCTACATTTTGGTTATCTTGGGTGCCTTGACCCAGTGTAAGCATCATTTTCCGTGTGAGTCGGCCTAGGTCTACCCGGATATTCTCCCTACTTATTGTGACATGCAATGGCATCAAAATGATAGCGTACTAGGCAGGAAAGATACCTCTCATGTTTGTTGGTGTCAAACCTCGAAGCGTACAGGGCATGGGACTCACGAGAAAATCATCTCCAAAGTAGTTCTCTCTCTCTCTCTCTCTCTCTCTCTCTCTCTCTCTCTCTCTCTCTCTCTCTCTCTCTCTCTCTCTCTCTCTCTCTCTCTCTCTCTCTCTCTCTCTCTCTCTCTCTCTCTCTCTCTCTCTCTCTCTCTCTCTCTCTCACACACACACACACACACACACACACACACAAACTTAAAACTAGAAATGAGAGTTTAATTGGGGCTAGACTATACATACCCTGGGTTCCTGAATCAATTTTTGTCCCCACCTCATAGTTAGTACTGCCTCATGTGTTTGATGACCACTATGTTGAAAATTTTTAAAATCAGGCACCATATGACTCCAATTCATTTGTTTTACCCGATTAAGCTTTTTTAGCTTAAAAGAATTTCCTGCAACTTATCCGAATTTGGCCATAACTTGCTCGTTCTTAGCTTGAATTGACTTCTAAAAACTCTTGTTTCTTCTTGGTGCTCATGTACCTGTGTTTGGTTTTTTTTTTTTTGCTTTTGTCGGAATTTCTTGCTTAGAAAATCAATTTAAAAAATAGTAAAATTGACCTTAAAATTCTAAAAAATAGCTAGATAATTAAAGAAAGTGCCTTATTATATACGTAATTACACACACCTAAGGGTTCATCTTTGTCATTTGTCCCTTGTTCTTGAATCTCTTCAACTTTTAGGGCACAAAATTAAAAATTGTATACAAAATAAAAAATTGTGTCCATAACGAGAATTCAAACTTGAATTATAATTCAAAAATCAAGAAAACAGTGCCCTTTTCTCTTTGATTTCAAGACGTGCATTCAAAATGCCTCCCCCCTTCTAGTCAAAGTACTCTTGACTAACAATGTGTCATCTACGGTATGTTGTGCATGGGCCATAAAGCGGTGCCTTATGCAAGGCCATGTAAGGGGCCCTATGTATGCATACTCGTTCAATGCATGAAAAAATTAATGTTATGCAAGAGACGGGTCTTAAGCACATTATTTAAGGGAATTCAATGGAGAGGTTTACATGTGTGGTTAATGAGCATTTTACCATGTAGTAACCATTGTATCTCAATAGCTCGTTAAAAAATTGCCTTGGGGGAAGGTGAGGAAGCATGATGCCTTCATCCTATTTGATCCTAGTTCTACTCCCAACCTCATATCAACGGTATTGGAGTGCACGTCTCTCCAAGGTCAACCGGGAAAGCACCAGGCTTCTGGTTGTAGACGGAGAAGCTGTCGTGGTGCCAAACAAGGGGAATGAGTGCCGTTAGGAGAGATTTTTGTGCTAGTAAGAAGATAGAGTGACCCTTAGAGAGCAATTGCACATAAAATCATATCTCAGAGCAGAAATAATTGCAATCCTCAGATACTTCCAAATGTTGATCCTCAATAACCCTTTCCAAGTTGATTGCATACGCCATCGCCGATGTGCACCTCAATTTCCTAACCCTTGATCGAAAATCCGCGATTTGTTAGAAGTAAAATGTAATCACTGCACACAAATCGCACCCTATCCACTTCCCTTGCTCTTGAATCCCGTGCTGAATGCTTCTAGAATGATAATCTTACTGTGTCCAAGTCCTCCTCTTTCCGTTGTCTTCTCCCTTCACTCGCATGCTTGGGAAAAAAACTCATGTTAATAGAGCACGTTGTAGTTGGCATCTCTCTTCAACCAGCCATGGCTCTTCCTTCTCCTTGTAGCACTCAATGCTCTCCCAAGCAACCAGCTCCTCTCTTGCCCTCCTCTTCTCCTGCTTGCCCACCAATCCTAGTTGAGAGAGAGAGAGAGAGAGAGACTATCCTCCGTCCCTTCACACCACCTCCTCCCTTTTCCCCTTCCTCCCATTCCTCGCCAATCCCTTCCGGCTCATGCCCCTTTCTTCACTGATTCTCATTCCCCCTCAAAAGAAAACCCCTTCTTCCTCTATTTAGCACCCCCCCTCCCCCTATTGTGGGAATGGGGGTGCTGACATGGTAGGTTGGGTTGACAACTGCACAAAACCCGGTAAAAACAAAATGGAATAGGAGTGCTAGGACATGGAGATCCATTTTCTCTTCTTTGAGAAGCCCATCCAAGCTTCCCCCAGCCCTGTGCGAGCCCATCTCTCTCCTCTACGCCCCTCGTTCGCTGCTTGTGTGCCCCCTTCTTCCTCTTTTGTTTTCCTTTCTCACTTAAAACCTTCAAAGCATTTCAATTTTTGCTTTTTGGGTGGCCATTCCTTGGACCTTTTCCAGCGGCCATTCTGCGGTCCTCCTTAGGTGCAAGCATGGGCAATAGCATTTCACAAAAGCCCTTCCCTTCGCATTTGGTTAACAAGCTAGAGCTTCTTAGTCACAACCATGTTGGGCATTCCTCACAATCAATGCACTCAAAGAGCTCTTCTTTTAAAGTAAAAGCTCATTAAAGTGTTATGTGCTTCAGTATGGGCACGTGTGGGACGCATGTCTAACCTCAACATCCTATCTTATTGTAGTATTAGCGAGAAGTGCATAGAGGCTACAAGAGGTTGCCAATCTCTTGGAAAACAACTAGCAACCCGCATCTAACTTAGGCTACACTCAAATGACTGAAATCACCAAAAGCCAATCGCTCATCGGCAAACAAATCACATTTGTTACAGCATCAAATGACATCCAAACGTAACGAAACTTCTAGGGTAAGTTTATAAGACCTAAGCACACATGCTTATGGTCTCAAACCCCACTTTAGGTCAAGTTCCAAAATCGTGATTATTAACAGCAATGGATTTTTGACCTAGTCATTTTCGACCCAGAATGCATCTAAATGCTTAGCAATGATGTCCCAATACCCCGCCTATGCTTAGTTTTTGATTTGAACATGTAAATTCCTAGTTATGAAGAAATTAAGCTGCAAGTCGGCAACGCCAAAAGCTACGAAATATTGTGAACTGCTTACGTCGATGCGTAGAGCTCTTACCTGCGGTTGCAATGCAACAAACGCAATCGCAATGTGACAACCGGAGAGGGAGTAGGAAGCGCAAGAAGGAGAGAAGTGAGCGCCATTAGGTCATGCTATGTATTTCTTATCCAAAAACTTATTAAAAACTTACAAAACTTGGCTTTTATACCTTAGCCAAGGTTTTTGGGTGGTCAAAATTAATAATTTAGAGTTCTACCAAAGCTGGGAAATGACTGGCTGATACAATCTGGAATCTTATAGCCCCGGCTCATTAATTATAGAGTTTATCCGAGAAAATAAGAGTTACAATATTCTCAATTTATCAAAATAATAAATGTTTTACAAAGATAACTCCAAAAAATGGTGTCCGTGTTAGCTTACTGCTAACATTCCCCCCCTCCTCGCCTATGTCATCCCTTGACACAGCATTATGGGCTGAAATAGTCTTTGGGTTGACAGCTGGCAAGGTGGTCTTTAAGCGCATTCAGTGCCTTCTAGTATCTGATTCTTCTTTCTTTGTCGGGTGTTTGACGGACGAAGCTGCGATTCCCAGAGAAGGAGTCACATTTTAGTGGGAAACCCTTGTAAAATTCTTTTGTAAGAGAGCATCTCTAAGCCGAGAACTTGTAAAAGAATTTATGATTATTTTTTTGGGAGCAATTGCATATTAGAGAGCCAGTTATTAGAAGTTTAGGAGCTTTTGGCTGGACAAGCCATTTGTAAAGACCTAAACTATAAAGGTCAAATTTTGTAAGTTTGAACATCATCTTTTTTATCAAAAACTCAGAAGATAGCGTACGATTGAGAGCTTCCTCTTGCTCTTCTCTTGCTCCAACTTGTAATCTTCGCTATTGTGGCTACGGTAATCCGAATTCAGATTCGTTTATTGCATTGTGTTCCTCTTACTTTGTTCTTCCATTCAAGTGTAATCATTCAAGATTCGGTGTAGGTTTTCAACTACGTGTTTGGAGCCTTGAATCACTGTTTTGAGTGCTTATATGCATATTTTATGTTGTTTTGACCTTATGAGAGGCTTTAGGGACCCTAAAACGACCCTTTGGGATCACCTGTTCACTGTTTTTGCTGAATTTGGGATGAACGATCGCGATCTTTGTACCTCTCCAGAATACTGTGACAGTGATAGGATAGATTATAAATAGTCCCCTGTAGCTCCCCTTCAAGTTTCGTGTGAATCCGACATGATTTGCATGGTAAATGGGCGTGATAATTGTAGAGCTGTGTAGAAGGACATAGGTAGATTACTTGGCTTTAGTGCGTATGATTTGCTTGCAGAGTTAGTAGTTGCATCTCATCGAGTTCACTTCATTAGGAATGACACCCTAGTGAGTTTCCATGCCTCATCCTAGTCGCTTCCCTTGTATTGATATTTTATGTTGATGCGTGAGACCTATGCTATGGACGTCCATTGCGCCGATCAGCAAACATTGGCGCCATTGTCGGGGAATGCACCTTAGGTGATCAGTGACCGACTGCGCAGTGAGCTTCCTTAGAAGAAGATCAATCCACAAATCCATTTTACACCTCAGTTAGGTTGCTAGACAGGAGTTTAGAGCTTAGTGGAGTCTAGAGTCAGTGGACCGGCTAGATCCTCGATCTCTTAGGAGATTTAGGGAGCTGTGAGTGAGAGTGTTCAAAGAATTTTTGCTCTTCAATTTCTCTAATTCGATTGAGTACTGAAATCTCACCCGAAATCCGTCTTGTTTGTTTTGTTTGATTCATTTCTTTATGTTCTTTCATTTCTGTACTTAGGAGTAGGATAAGTCATTAACATTCCAATCAAAGTTGGGGCAAAAGTTAGAGTCGAGAAACCAAGAAACCATAACGTTGGCAAAAAGGCCATAAGACTCTGAAATTTAGAAAATCTGACCAAACAGGGTTGATATTGATTCAAATCACCAAGTGGTAGCATAAAACACTGTAAAACACTTGTCAGAGGGAGCAAACTAAATTTCATCAGATTTGGCCCAGGTACTACGATCGCGATCGGTGTACCTCAGTGTCAGAATTGTACAAGATTTGACATGTGCCTTCCTGATAAGATTCTAAACAAGTTTTTCTAAAGCAACCACACCCAAAAAACATCAAAAATCAAGGAAATCAGGTCACTTGGGTAAAACTAGCCTGACAGACCCATAAACTGTAAAATCTTGACTTTTGGTGATCCATATGCAAAAAGACTTGGGGGATAGCTTTAATACATCAGTGTCTACAAGCACACCAAATTTGGTCTAATTTGGGCATTGTACTACAATCGCGATCGGTGTACCTCTGTGCCAGATTTTGACCAGATTTCATCTATGAGATCCTCAGGTGTATATGAACATAAAAGTATAGAGGACCAAGAGCTAGAAACCTCAAAATACCTCTCAAATCATCTGAAAACAGATCCAAGTCAAAAACTTCTAAACTGGCATAGAAATTGACTTTCAGTAGATCAAAACACATCAAAACTAGAAAGAAACCATGCAGACGGATAGCATGTGCATAGGATAGGTCCAGCGTCCTCAACTGTGTCTGAAACGGGTCCTGTCATTTCTCAAAACCCTCTGCAAATGGTTAAAAAGGATAAGCTCCAGCAAATGCAAACTCAGAAATTGAGAGGGCATCTCTCACTCACCAAAAATGATTATGCATCTCTATCTTATGTGGCTCCTGTGGCAATATATGAACCAATTGATTTTGATCCAACAACGATCAAAGACAGATGTTCAGTACTGATACAGTCCTCTTGGAATACCATTGTCAGCTGTATGGGACAATTGGTGGAAGCTGTTGGATCAGAAGATGAAGTTAAAAAGCTTAAAGTTGAATTGGCAGAAGCACAGCATCAGATTGCCACACTCCAGAAAGCCCAGGAAGCGCAGAACATACAACACAGGGTATTGCAAGCTCAATCAGAGAGAGCTCATGAGTTGTTGAACAAAAATTTAGCTAAAGCTGAGTCTGAAATTATGATCATAAAAAGTCAAAGGAATGAAGCATCGAGAGCTGCCGAGCGAGCTGAAATGGGTCTCAGAACGAAGCGGACAGAATTTAGAAAGCTGCTATTACACCATACAGCTCTGAAGCGTTCGCTGACGGACAAATACATCTACAATAGCTTGTCTGAAATTTTGAACCCCGAAGGCAATGCTATTTTTTATTTAGAAAATTTAAAATCCTTGATGGAAAGTCTACAAAGTGATTTGCAGGACAAGGTGAGTGAGTTCAACAATGCTCTGATAAACCAAGCCATCATGGATTATATTGAGCAGCAGACATCCCCAGAGGAGGATGAAGAAGAAGAAGGAGATGAAGCTGATAAGGAGGAGGATGATCAAGAAACCGGGCATACACAGGATGATGATGATGCCCCACCACCATCTCCACCTCCAGGACCAGGTACTGATGGGACAAGGCGAGATGAAGGAGGCCAGTCATAGCCATACCAACCAAACCGGACTGAGGAACAACAAGAAAGACAAGAAACAGAACAACAGTCGGGTCATCAGCAGACTGAAGAACAGCAGCCCAGTAACACTGGAGATGAGCCAACTAATCAGTTCCATCACAGCAAAGAGGCTAAAGGGAAAATGAAGGCTCAGGATGAAGGACCAGTGAAGGATCATCAGCATTCACTACAACTCATTACCTTAAATAAGCAGCTGAGACATCAAAAGGCCTCCATCACCAGACAGTATCTGGAGGATGATACTCTGTGGACTGATTTAGAAAAGTTCCAAAGACTATATGTAGGAGCCAGGGAAATGGTAGAACATAGGAAATCTGCTGCTTTTCATGATAAGGAAGCTTGTAGACTACCTTTGCATCCCAGTACAGTTCAGCTGTTGGAACGAGTTCCAGAATGGATACTAATACTGATGAGAAAGTGGTAAACCCGTACTAGGAAAGACAGTCTACTGCAGATTGTCAGTCCTTAGCTTTAGAACTGGAACTTTTGCTGGGTAACAAACCAACTTACCGGTGCATGAAGGACGTGAGGGTCCAACTTAAGGATGTTCTGGTTCAACTGCAAACTGTCAGAGGTGTTTTGGACCAAAGAGTGAAAGACATCCTGGAGGACCAAACAACCACTAGCAGAGGACCTCAAACTCGCATGTCCGTCGGAGCACAGGCAACTGCTCTCCGCACCTTATTCCAGCTAGTAAGAATTACTAGGAAGATGATGCAACAAGAGAACCAGGCAATTCTGAATTTCCTGGAATTTGTGCTTGATTCTCCAGTTCTCTTGTATGCTGTTCCAGCAAAAGAAACTGAGTTGCCAAGATTTTTTCCAGCACTATATCCTCAACATCAAGAACCAGTTGATCGACTTACATATTTCAAAATAACTAATGAGCTTGAGGATTCGTATGAGCGATCAACTGTAGAATGGAAGACTTGGCAGACATTGTTCAATGATGTTCTTCAAATCAATGACATCCAGGCAATAAAGGAAGAGCTACAGAGGATTCAGCTGTGTATGGGCCAGTGGAAGATTCAGGTCAGAGGATTGACTAGGATTACTAATCAGTGACTGCAGCTTACAGTCGAATCTTCCAAACTGCCTGAGAAAGACATTGCAACAAAGCCGGGTCTAGCACCGCAATACAGGGAGATGGCTGAGATTCTGTTCGAAGCACGCGTCAAAAAAAATCAGCCTCTTCCACAAGGATGGATCCATACTGCTTCGCATTGTCATAAACTGGCCAGAACCAGACTGACCAAGGGCAGGCGTACACTCTATGATCCTGACACCAAAACCTATCATTCTCTCACACCTTATGAGATAGAGATGACCACAGACCCGCGGGATCAGCTTGAGGAGGAGGCCATTTATCGACTGATTTAGAAGGAGAACGCTGATGCTGGAACTTCTCAGGCACCAACACGGTCAAAGAGCAAGGGCAAAAGGAAGACGATCCAACGGAAGGATCCTGGGTAGTTCTTTCTCAGAATTCAGGGGCGAATTTTCTTCTCAGCAGGCACGGAGAGATGACAGCTCCACCTTGGCCTTTTCAGCTGTCTCTCGCAATCTGTGAGCTTTCTAGAGCTCTGCATCCTTCACCATCTTCTCAATGTGAGACTTTGACAATCCATCAGAAGATGGATTGTCAACATCAGAACCAGACGATGGATTTTTTAGAAATTTTGGAATCTTGCCAAAATTCAAGAAAGAAGGGAAGGATGTAGACGGCTGGCGCGTCACCATGTGGGATTGTGTTCTTAGAAGATGGGCAGTGAATCACTTAGTAATTACTAAAGTAATTACTACGGTAAACCCGAAGCATATAAATAGGGCCCATTACTTTGATATCGGGTGGGCAATTGTTATCACTTGTATTAGCGCTTTGGGCTATAATTGCACTCGAGCATCAGTGGCAGTATCATCGGCTACACTTTCTCTCTACACTTTCTCTCTCTGTAATCATATTCACTGTAATCTCAATCATGATATATATATATATATTCCAGTGATACTGACTTCTCAACAGTCTTTTGAATGTGAATCTGAACTTTATTCCAGTCTTTAAGTCTGATTCTCATTTCAGTATTCATATTTCAGTCTAGTCATTGATTTCTGTCTAGTTTGCTGTCTGAACTCTTCCTACTACCAATAGCTGAAATACTTCAACACTGGAATTAGCTGTCTCAAGAGATCAGCTCCAATTCCATTTTGGCGATCACGGTGGCTAGAGATGAAGCTCGTTGACCGAAAGACTCTTCTCCCAGTTGAAGTTTTCAGCAATGGCACCAAAATCCAATCGTGGCCGGAAATCTACTAATCGTGTGGACCCCATTCATGAGGAGTCAGGAAGAGAGTCTGATCCCAAGCAAGAGAAAATGACTGACACTGAGGCTCAGGAGGAGCTTAGTCAAGCTGATGAGGCGTAGGACTCACAGCATTCCAGTCATTCTCGACGCAGACGGGCAGAACGGGAAGCACGGAAGGCAAAGAGTTCCGAGAGTTCTCAGTCTCGCCAGAACGATGAGCATATCAAAGGCAGAAAGGGAAGTCACCGAACTTCTAGCAGACAAAACAGAGAGGATATTGAGACTGAGACTGAGGTAGAGATTGATTGGGATGCTGACACTGACAACTGCAAGAAGACTCCCAAGCGTCAGTCTGAAGCCAAGAAGCGAACTGGTGGAAAGTAATCGACATGATTACTCCGCTTCCCTGAAGATTTCCTTTCCCATGTTCAAAGGAGGAAAAAAGGATGATCCTGATGTTCACATACAAGCTTTTGAGTAGTATGCTGAACTAAAAAACATTGATGAAGATGATAGGGGAGAATACTTTCCACAAACCTTGAAGGAAGCAGCAAGGAAATGGTATTACCATTACCCTGCATGCCAACTGAGATCATATAATAAATTACTTAAGGCCTTCAGGTTGGAATATTCCGACAATCGAGGAGATGAGGATATTCTCTGTGAATTGGATCAGATCAAACAGCGAAATTTGTCAGTCCGTAGCTATGTAGAAAAGATCAAAGAACTGACCAGACAACTGCAAGAACCACCGTCTGAGAAAAGATTAAGGGCATGGTTTCTGAATGGGTTCAGAAGCAAGAAGCTGAGAGAACAAGAAGTACCAGCCCCTACAAAGAAATTCAATGACCTGGTCCAGCGAGCATTAAAACTGGAGCAGCAGGCTAAGAAAGAAAAAAGTCACAAGAAGCGAAGGACCAGTAGCAGTATTTCGGCTACTGAAGCTTCTAATTCCAGTGCAACATCCAGCAGTTCCGAGAGCAGTTCCAATGAACGGACAAAGGACAAATCAAAGAAAGGATCATGGACCAAGAAAATTGAAGAAATGGCTAGGCAGATTGTAGAGATTAGCCACACAAGACAGCCGGTCCGGAAGATGGAGACTTGGTTTTCAAGATGTAAATCCAAGGACCATATCTCAACGGAATGTCCACAATGTACCTACTGCAAGGCCTTCGGTCACCTATGGAATAATTGTGGCATCCGAAATCACCATTTTAAGAAAGGTAAAGATCTATCAGTGGTTGCCTACACTGAACCAATGAAGACAGAGCCAATCAAAGTAGCCCAAGAAGAAGGACCAGGTACCAGTGGTATTGGTAAGGGACGAGGCAGATACCAACCAGGAATGGGCAGAGGAAGAGGAAGAGGCAACTTCCAAACCAGAAGCATGAATTGTTATACCTGTGGGAAGTATGGTCATTTTGCAGCCCAATGTCCAGATGCACCGGTAACAACTGTTATTGAGGCTAAGGCACCAGAGCCAATCCCAGTCATAGTAGTTACTAGGAGCAAAGGAGTGATCATTGAAGAGATTCCAGACATTTCAGAAGTACCAGCCAACTCCAACAGCCGCAAGTGGGCCCAACAAAGGGAAGTTTGGAAGGTCAAGGGTAAGGAAAAGGTGGTAGATGAGTGGCAAGAGTAGCGGGAACTAGCAGCTAAAATCACAGAGGATTTAGCTAAGAAGCTGCCAGAGCATCCAGAAAGTTCTGAGGCTAGAGTCATTCAGAAGATACCTGCCCAATCGACTGATAAAGATCAGTCAGTACCGGCCATGACAGAGACCATGCTGGCTATGGTACATAGACTAGCTGGTGAGATGGAAGAGGAAGGAAAGAGTAGAAGTACTGGTAAAGAAGAATGGCAGTATGAGAACACTAGCTCTTCAAGCTCTGACAATCAGTCTGACCAGGAGCAAGAGGAAATTCAGGTAAAAATTTGTGATAGAATCCAGAAGTTGACTGTAGAGCTGGAGGATATAAGAAAGACCTTACCTGAGGTGGCCAACTTTATCAAGCAGCGTAGGAAGACTGAGGCAGACGCCAGAACAGTAGACCTGACGGCTATCCGGGATGATGAAGTTCCACTTATTCAGGTAGATTACAAGGTCAGAAAGCAGTGGGAACCTCTCTCAAGTGTCATACTGGATGGAGGAGCAGGAGTCAATATAATGGGAGCCCATCTTCAGCAAAGAATGGGTATCACCAACATGAAACCAGCACCATTCAAAGTAAGAATGGCAGATCATCGAGTCGTACAAGCAACGGGCATGATTGAAAACATGCAGATAAGAGTGGGGAGGGAAAAATTCAAAACTAGTTTCCTAGTTTTGGATGTGCAGGGCGCATATGGAATGCTATTAGGCCGCCCATGGTTAAGAACAGCACATGTTGTTCATGACTACGCAAACCAGACTTTAACCATAGAAGGGGCCAGTGGCAGAATCAAAATCCAGACCAACAACACCAGGAGCTAGAAAAAGGAACTGAGGCCGAAGGAGTTGTGTCAGAAATACCGAGCTAAGAAAATTGAGCAAATGCTGGCAGTAATGAACATCTTTCCTTTGGCAGAAATTGATTTGAATGCATTCCTACTAAACAAAGAGCAAGCTGACAAGCAGAAGAAACAATTCCCTGACCAATTCACTGAAGTCAATACAGGGGAAAGAACCGTTCAGCTAACTGGAAGAATGGAGGAACCAGCTGATACTGATATAATGGAAGAATCAGCATGTCCAGAAGAATATCCACCTGATCAGAATAATGATTCAGAAATGAATGGGCCTTCTTGCGAGTACGCTAAAGAGTCGACCAAACGAAAAGGAGAGGGACCCAACTGGTTGCTTCCAGATGATCAGGAAGTAGAGGAATGGAACCTGGGATCAGAGGAAAATACCAGAATGATCAAAGTCAACAAGCATCTGAAACCGGAAATGAAGGAAAAGGCACGGATAATGTTCCAGAACTATAAAGATGTATTTGCCTGGGAACATACAGATTTGAAGGGAGTAGATCCTGAAGTCTGTTAGCACCGAATACCACTAAAACTAGACGCTAGGCCAGTCAGACTACAAAGATACCGGATGAACCCTAACTATGCAAAGAAGGTCAAGGAGGAGATTGATAATCTTCTCAAGGCTGGGTTCATTACGGAAGTAGCAAGCAGTGATTGGTTATTTCCAATAGTTGTCGTTCCTAAGAAGATAGGGAAATTTTTTTGAATTTCTTCATCGGTTCCTCGCCATTTTCATGGATGACTTCACTGTCTATTCAGCTGAGGAACAGCACCTTCTATTCCTAGAGATGGTTTTTGAACGCTGTCAGGAGAAAAGGATTTTCTTGAATCCATTTAAATCAGTATTTCTGGTTTGGAAGGGACAGCTACTAGGACATGTGGTTTCCCGCAATGGAATAGAAATGGCCAATGACAAAATACAATGTGTCCAGCAAGCTAAAGCTCCCAGAACTGCTTCTGAGTTGAGTTCTTTTTTGGGGTATGTGAATTTTTATAGAAGATTTGTACACAAATTTGCTTCTCAATCAGTACCACTATATGAGCTTACAAAGAAGACCAGTAAGTTCAATTGGACTGCTGAGTGTGAGGAGAGTTTCCAGAATTTGAAAAAAGCCATTACCAGTAAACCAGTCCTCAGGCAGCCGAACTGGGATATCATTTTTCATGTACACGTTGATGCTTCAGGATTGGCAATGGGGGCAATATTAGCTCAGCCAAATGGCATAACAGACTATCCGGTCTATTTTGCTAGTCGGAGATTCGGTCAGGCTGAACAAGGCTATACGACTACTGAAAGAGAAGCCCTCGGAATGGTTTTTAGCGCTAAAAAGTTCAGGCATTACCTATTGGGGAAGTTATTCCATTTTTATGTGGATCATCAAGCTCTTCTGTTTCTGATTAACAAAGTCATTATTCAAGGCAGGCTGATAAGATGGATGATGTTCCTTATGTAATTTGAGTTCAGAATTTTCCATAAGCCTGGCCGAAACCACTGTGGAGCTGACTTTCTTTCCAGAAGTACAGAAGGATTTTCAGAATCACCTCTAAGAGATGAACCAGTGGATGTTGATTTATTTCAGCTAGAAGCAGAAGAATCAGTGGATCCTGAATGGTATGATATTTATCAGTTCCTTTCCCAAGGTTCCTTTCCAGAAGATTGGAAACAGAATGAGAAGAAGGCTCTGATCATAAAAATCCTGAAATTTACCATCATTGGGGAAGTACTTTATCGGTTGGGGGTGGATGGTATACTTCGGAGATGTGTTCCAATGGAGGGAAGAATGCATGTTATCTCAGAGGCACATAATGGAGAGTCTAGTGGACACTTTTCCAACGAAGTAACCTACAAGAAGATTCTGCAAGCAGGTCTGTGGTGGCAAACAATGATTGCTGATGTCAGAAGCTTTTGTAAAATTTGTGATATATGCCAGAGAATGGGCCGACCAACAGCAGCAGACATGACTCCCTTAATGCCAATACAACCATTGGGAGTATTCATGAAATGGGGATTGGATTTTAGGGGACCTTTTAAGAAGGTGACTCCCAGGAAGAACAAGTAAATCGTGATGGCTACTCGTTATGTTACTAAGTGGGTTGAAGCTAAAGCTCTTCCTGACAACACAGCCAAGTCAACTGCCAGGTTTCTGTTTGAGAATATTGTCTGCCGATATGGATGTCTAGTGGAAATTGTGACCGATCAAGGGACACACTTTATCAATGATACTATGGAAATCCTATTGGATATGCTTTCAGTCAAGCATCAGAAATCTACTCCTTACTATCCCAGATGCAATGGACAGGCTGAAAGTAGCAATAAGACAATTAAGACTATTCTCACTAAGGTGGTGCAAAAGAAACCAGACCAGTGGGATTTGAAGCTTCATACTGCTCTATGGGCTTATAGAACAGCTTATAAGGTAACTACTGGAATGACACCATTCAAAATGGTGTATGTATTGAAGCAGTGGTTCCTATGGAGTTTGTAATCCCCAGTCTGAGAATGGCTGTAAAGTATGGATTAGACTTCAACCATAATCTTAACAAAAGACTGGATGAACTGATGCAGTTAGATGAACTCAGGCAAAGGGCTATATTGGAACAGGAAATTGTTCAACAAAGAAGGAAGCATTGGCATGATCGCCGAATTAAAGTCCGAGAATTCCAGAAAGGAGACTTAGTGCTTCTATATCAGTCAAGACTGGGTCCAAAGAAGCCGAATTTGAAGATTGCCTGGGCAGGACCTTTTGAGGTTGATTGGGTCTTTTCCAATGTCACAGTCAGATTAAAAGACTTATCTGGACTAATGTTGCTAGGAGTATATGATGGAGCAAAGATCAAACTTTATTACTCAGAGACCAGAGAAACTGAATCAGAAGAAGTCACTAAGGAACTGGAGGTTGTTGATCAAGAGATACCAGAATCAGATATTTTTGGTCTTTTCCATGTGCAACCAGTTCCAGCTTCAGAACCAGTACCTGAAGAATCAGATCAGGCTGATTTAAGAACCAGTACCAGTATGATCCCAGCCAGAGTGGGAATCAGTTCAGAACCAGTATGAACACACTTTTCAAGTTTTAAGTGGCCAACGGTCAAATGGTATGCCAATGATAATTATTACAAGGATGGGTTGCAGTCTTGTCCAATGCATGTTTGCCACGTCAGCGACGGCGCACACAAGTCTAGGAGCGGCGAGTAGTGGAGCTTTTATGGCGCGAACACGTATAACAGTCAAGAGAGTTAACATTTTTCCTCATAAATCTCTTGCGCGACCCTTTCCTCATGTCAACCATTCGCCATCGCCGAGCTCCGAGGTCTCTTCACTACAACCGCAAACTTCGACCTCCGACGAGACAGTTGACTGTCAGACAACCTTACCAGCGACACTAGGCAACGGCTTTAACACAAGTAAGTCCTCTTCGCCTTCGCCTATTTCATCGTCGTCGACCTTACAGTGTATGGGTAGAAGGAAACGATCAGAGAAGATGGAGGAAACTCTTGCAGAAACCCAGTCTATAATTATTGAGGCAAAGGAAAGCCTTCCTGTTCTTCCATACAGTAAAATCCAACGATATGTCTTTACTGATCATGCAATGACTCTGCTACAACTCCGGGATCTGCGAGTTGTATTGCAAGCGACAAGGATTGCTTTTGATGCAAGGATCGTCAAGAAAGTTCTTGATTCTTTTGATGCAGAAAACAGCAATGCTATGATAAATAATAGGAGGGTGTCCGTGACACCAGAAGCCATTGCATTTGCATTTAGAATGCCTAATGAGCCTAAACCATCGGTGGCAACTGCGCAGCAAATAAGTATTGCTCTAAAGGAGGATGAAGCAGCTCGAAAGAAGTGCAAGGCAAGTGCTCAAGGAGTTCCAGTATCAGGACTGGAAGCCTCCGCTGCTTACAGGTTTGTAGCCGAAGCAGTCAGTCTTAAGAATAACCCAGCTTATGTGTCAGAAAAATTATTTGCTATGCTGTTGGCCAAGATACTGGATCCACACGTCCATATCAACCTATGTCAAATACTCTCGCATAATGTACTTCAACAAACTGCCAAGTTGAAATCTCAAACTATTTTCAAGGCATGGTATGTCTGGCAATTTCTGTATTGGGCTACTGCTACAGATATTAATGAGCAGGTGAAGCTGGCATGGAATGAGCAGCCCATTTCTGAACCGAAGAAAATTGAACTATCCTCAGACGACGAGGAAACGGACAGTCAAACAACTTCCAAGGACCTAAAAAGGAAAGCTACTACAGAGGAAGCTAGTAGTTCAAAGAAATCAAGAATTACACTGACCAAAAGCAGTGAATTCTTGAAGCACATCGAAAGCCAGGTAAAGGCAGCAAGCACTAGGACAATTGTACCTAATCAGACAGTTGTCAAACAGACAGTTGCTATTGGATCTGGGAAGGATCACGTAAAGCCAGTCACTAAGGCGAAGGTACCAGACCAGCCAGGAGACAAAGGTAGGAATCAACTGGATAAGGGGAAAGGTCCAACGTCCTCAACTATGTCTGAAATAGTTCCTATCATTTCTCAAAACCCTCTGCAAATGGTTAAAAAGGATAAGCTCCAGCAAATGCAAACTTAGAAATTGAGAGGGCATCTCTCACTCACCAAAAATGATTATGCATCTCTACCTTATGTGGCTCCTGTGGCAATATATGAACCAATTGATTCTGATCCAACAACGATCAAAGAAAGATGTTCAATAGTGATACAATCCTCTTGGAATACCATTGTCAGCTGTATGGGACAATTGGTGGAAGCTGTTGGATCAGAAGATGAAGTTAAAAAGCTTAAAGCTGAATTGGCAGAAGCACAGCATCAGATTGCCACACTCCAGAAAGCCCAGGAAGTGCAGAACATACAACACAGAGTATTGCAAGCTCAATCAGAGAGAGCTCATGAGTTGTTGAACAAAAATTTAGCTAAAGCTGAGTCTGAAACTATGATCATAAAAACTCAAAGGAATGAAGCATCGAGAGCTGCCGAGCGAGCTGAAATGGGGCTCAGAATGAAGCGGACAGAATTTAGAAAGCTGCTATTACACCATACAGCTCTGAAGCGTTCGCTGACGGACAAATACATCTACAATAGCTTGTCTGAAATTTTGAACCCCGCAGGCAATGCTGTTTTTGATTTAGAAAATTTAAAATCCTTGATGGAAAGTCTACAAAGTGATTTGCAGGACAAGGTGAGTGAGTTCAACAATGCTCTTATGAACCAAGCCATCATGGATTATATTGAGCAGCAGACATCACCAGAGGAGGATGAAGAAGAAGAAGAAGATGAAGCTGATAAGGAGGAGGATGATCAAGAAGCCGGGCATACACAGGATGATGATGATCCCCCACCACCATCTCCACCTCCAGGACCAGGTACTGATGGGACAAGGCCAGATGAAGGAGGCCAGTCACAGCCAGACCAACCAAACCAAACTGAGGAATAGCAAGAAAGACAGGAAACAGAACAACAGTCGGGTCATCAGCAGACTGAAGAACAGCAGCCCAGTAACACTGGAGATGAGCCAACTAATCAGTTCCATCACAGCAGAGAGGCTAAAGGGATAATGAAGGCTCAGGATGAAGGACCAGTGAAGGATCATCAGCATTCACTACAACTCATTACCTTAAATAAGCAGCTGAGACATCAACAGGCCTCCATCACCAGACAGTATCTGGAGGATGATACTCTGTGGACTGATTTAGAAAAGTTCCAAAGACTATATGTAGGAGCCAGGGAAATGGTATAACATAGGAAATCTGCTGCTTTTCATGATAAGGAAGCTTGTAGACTACGTGTGCATCCCAGTACAGCTCAGCTATTGAAACGAGTTCCAGAATGGATACTCAATGCTGATGAGAAAGTAGTAAACCCGCACTGGCAAAGACAGTCTACTGCAGATTATCAGTCCTTAGCTTTAGAACTGGAACTTTTGCTGGGTAACAAACCAACTTACCGCTGCATGAAGGACGTGAGGGTCCAACTTAAGGATGTTCTGGTTCAACTGCAAACTGCGAGAGGTGTTTTGGACCAAAGAGTGAAAGCCATCCTGGAGGACCAAACAGCCACTAGCAGAGGACCTCAAACTCGCATGTCCGTCGGAGCACAGGCAACTGCTCTCCGCACCTTATTCCAGCTAGTAAGAATTACTAGGAAGATGATGCAACAAGAAAACCAGGCAGTTCTGAATTTCCTAGAATTTGTGCCTGATTCTCCAGTTCTCTTGTATGCTGTTCCAGCAAGAGAAACCGAGTTGCCAAGATTTTTTCCAGCACTATATCCTCAACATCAAGAACCAGTTGATCAACTCACATATTTCAAAATAATTAATGACCTTCAGGATTCGTATGAGCGATCAACTGTAGAATGGAAGACTTGGCAGACATTGTTCAATGATGTTCTTCAAATCAATGACATCCAGGCAATAAAGGAAGAGCTACAGAGGATTCAGCTGTGTATGGGCCAGTGGAAGATTCAGGTCAGAGGATTGACTAGGATTACTAATCAGTTACTGCAACTTACAATCAAATCTTCCAAACTGCCTGAGAAAGACATTGCAGCAAAGCCGGGTCTAGCACCGCAATACAGGGAGATGGCTGAGATTATGTTCGAAGCACGCGTAAAAAAAAATCAGCCTCTTCCACAAGGATGGATCCATACTGCTTCGCATTGTCATAAACTGGCCAGAACCAGACTGACCAAGGGCAAGCGTACACTCTATGATCCTGACACCAAAACCTATCATTGTCTCACACCTTATGAGATAGAGATGACCACAGACCGGCGGGATCAGCTTGAGCAGGAGGCCATTTACCGACTGATTTAGAAGGAGAACGCTGATGCTGGAACTTCTCAGGCACCAACACGGTCAAAGAGCAAGGGCAAAAGGAAGACGGTCCAACGGAAGGATCGTGGGTAGTTCTATCTCAGAATTCAGGGGCGAATTTTCTTCTTGGCAGGCACGGAGAGATGACAGCTCCACCTTGGCCTTTTCAGCTGTCTCTCGCAATTTGTGAGCTTTCTAGAGCTCTGCATCCTTCACCATCTTCTCAATGTGAGACTTTGACAATCCACCAGAAGATGGATTGTCAACATCAGAACCAGACGATGGATTTTTCAGTTCCACATCAAAACCAGACGATGGATTTTTTAGAAATTTTGGAATCTTGCCAAAATTCAAGAAAGAAGGGAAGGATGTAGACGGCTGACGCGTCACCATGTGCGAACGTGTTCTTAGAAGATGGGCAGTGAATCACTTAGTAATTACTAAAGTAATTACTACGGTAAACCCAAAGCATATAAATAGGGCCCATAACTTTGATATCGAGTGGGCAATTGTTATCACTTGTATTAGCGCTTTGGGCTATAATTGCACTCGAGCATCAGTGGCAGTATCATCGGCTACACTTTCTCTCTCTGTAATCATATTCACTGTAATCTCAATCATGATATATATATATTCCAGTGATACTGACTTCTCAATAGTCTTCTGAATCTGAATCTGAACTTTATTGCAGTCTTTAAGTCTGATTCTCATTTCAGTATTCATATTTCAATCTAGTCACTGATTTCTGTCTAGTCTGCTGTCTGAACTCTTCCTACTCTCAGTAGCTGAAATCCTTCAACATTGAAATTAACTGTCTCAAGAGATCAGCTCCAATTCGAGTATCTCTCAAATCCCAAAGCAAACACCAAAATCAAGTCAAACTGACAGATCCAGGAAAACAGACACTTCCAACCAAGAACTAGTAAAAACTTGACTTTTTGGGGTTAGAATACAAAAGTATTTGGTGGGTAGCTTTAAAATAGCCTAGTGAACAAGCTAATGAAGTTTCATCAAATTTGGGCACTGTACTACGATCGCGATCGGTGTACGTCTGTGCCAAATTTGACTCATTTTTGAATTGCTCATAGACCTAGACTATTTAAGATATCAGAAGTTGTCAAAACCCAAATTGGACATACTGTCAATAATCTGCAAGCAAAATTGTGTTGGTCATTGTGAAATTGTTGAATCTGCTGACAGTTGGAATGATACAGTGATCTCATAGCCATCAAGTGTATTCATTTGCAGAGACCGATCAAGTAACAATCCATGCAGTCGTGAGAGTTGGAAGATCACTCCATCTCCAGGTAAGAGGTTTGGATTCAATCGGTAAATTCCACTTTCTTCATGTTTTTGAGATCGGGAAAACAGATCAACAACTAACACCAAAATTTAGCGGATCAAGTAAGTGTTTTATCAACGGAGGAGAGTGTAAACCAAGGTGTAGTACGACCGTTAGAGCAGATCCTTAAAGAAAGTATTTCCGATACTTCTTCAGAGAGATCTTACGAGAATTTCACGAAACACTTGGGACATTTAAAATTAAACGAAAGAGAAAACATGGCAGCAGGACCATCAAAGCCTTCGGCCACAATGAAGCTATTGTTCATCAAGTATCAGTATGACAACAAGCAAGGTGCCAAGATCTACAAAGATGGTATGGAACGCTATTGTGTGAAAATAGAAGATAGACCAAGTGAGTTCAAGGACTTAGTGCCTGTGAGCTATAGCGAAGATAGGTACCTAGATCACAAAGGTATCATGTACTTGGTAGTCCTGAATCCTAACATTGTGGAAAAGTGGGGATTGATGGGCACGAAAGCCAAAGTAGATGAGGAACCTGAGGAGAAAGCTCCAACGATGAGCTTCCCTAATGCGAGGTTAAAGCAAGAAAACAAAACTTTGAGAGTCAACACAGACAACGTCTACTTGGGGTTATACAAGTATAATAATGGAGAGCAAGATCTCTATTGTAGATGCGAGGAACCCTACGTCGGAGAGTTGACAGAGCGGAAAAGACGTTATGTCTTCACCTACACAGAGGGATCAGAAATGAAAATCGCCGCATACGACAAATATGGAAGACGATATGCAACAATCGATAAAAAGGAGTTAGAAGGATATACGTACTTTGGGGGACCACTCCACCAGTATTATGTCACTCCAAGCCCACTGAGACCAGCACCTACAACTGTCATGCCAGACCCGATGGCAACAGGTGAAGAGAGGACTCATGTAGCTGATTCTTTTAGTCGACCTCAGTATTCCATGCGAAGCCCCATGGGAACATTACATTCCAGAGAATCAATGGCTACGAATCGAGGTAGTGCGGTTCCTATCTCTACACATACCACAATAGGTCCAACAGTTGCAGCAACACCATCACATTTGCCTCCTAGTAGTAGATTCGTGACAGGGAAGCCAACGAGAGCAACCCATGACATCCATGATGTACAAGAACGATTAAGTCAAGACACGGGAGCATTGAGATTGGTCGCAGACCATAGATAGATGAGGCCGTTCCAAGTAGCGAAGTGCATGCCAAAGAAGTATAGCGGATCATGGGATCCATATGCCCATGTGTCGCTCTTTAAGCAAGTCTTAAGAGCAGAGCAGATCACTGATTTCCATACTCAATATGAGGGATTCAGGCTGACCTTGGAAGGGACGGCCTTAACATGGTTTCAACCTTTGAACCCTGAAACTTGTCTGAATATTGTATATGTATTGCGGGAGTTCGCGGAAGAATTCTCAAAATGGGATATAAAGCATAATACTGTATCACAGATATATGCTTTTAAACAAAAGGAGAACGAAAAAGTGAATGAAGCATCATTGAGATTCAAGCAATACATTGAGAGGTGCCCAAGGAGAGAATTGCCACAGAACGAGAGATTGTCTGTGCTCTTCATTGAAGGACCTTCACTTGAAAGCCTGTAGCACATTTGAACAAGTTACAAGGGAAGCGTTATATCTTGTTGATAACTCCAAAGCATATGGGGAAGTGTTAGAGGATACTGATTCAGTAACCAGTGGCTCTTCATCTATTAAGAGTGAACTCTCTACCAAGAAAGATGCTTAGGCTTCTTTGATGCCGACAGCTGACCAAATGATAGAGGAAGTAACGAAGCGAATGCAGCAACATATGAGATCAAATCCAGTGATGAGACAGTCTCACATGAGGAAATGTGACATATGTGGGGGGGGATCACCCGACGCCGTGGTGCACACAACAGCCGAAAGCACCAGTTGCGAATGGACGAGTACCGAAATGGTGAGCAATAGAGCAAAAATGGACGAACCATGGCACGGATGAGTGTTTTTACAACAAAAACTATGTGAGGGAAAGGCCGTATGGACCTCCAACAGGACCACCCCAGCCACCTCCTCCAAGATATCAATTTGGGCCAAATGTGAATATGGTAGCAGGAGCAGACAGACCTTAACCTGTGTTGGGTCAACAACCTCCATTACCACAGGAAAATAGGGCCATGATTAGGTATGTTCAACCTTATGACGCATCACCAGGAACAAATAGTACACCTCAAATTTCTTATTACGAGGAACCGAATGAGCCTTACGTAACTAAACCTGAACCACAGATGTACGCAGATGAAGCCTATCAAACATGGAGAAATAACGAGGGTATGGCACCACCAACGTATGTAGCACAACCTTTGAGGGATCAATATTTGGTGGACGAAAGAACGTTAATGTTCATTGCGAACCAGAACTACAAACCAAGAGGATATCCTAATAGGGCAGGACAACCTATGGGACCACCTCCTCAAAATCAACCACCAATTGGACCGTGCTATAACTGTGGAAGTTCAGATCATTGGGAGCGTAGTTGTCCTTTCAAAGGCGAAAGAGTGAAAAATTTTGGGTTTTGTGACGATTGTGGTGTGAATCATATACTGCCAGATTGCCCAAGGAATCCGGACAACAAGGGAAAAGTAATTATGAATATTATGGGGGTGTTACCAAGTGCAAGCAGTGGATCAGAAACCGAACCCATGATCCAAATCAATGCGTTAACCAGAGCCCAAGCCAAGGACTTAGAGAAAAACAAGGCATTGGAAGAAAAGGTCGAGTTGCCAATACCCACTGAAAACGAGAGTTTATCTGTGAGAACACAGCGGAAATCTTGGAAGGCGAAACGAGATAGAATGAAAACAAGAAGGATAAAAACTCAAATTGCCATGCAAAATGAATTACATGAAACAAAAGAGCAACTGAAACAAGAGAGAGATAGTAAAACTGCTGAGGAAAACAACAAGCCGAGGAAAGCATCCTCAGGGGGATCAGTCTTGGTCGAGAAAGTGCTAGAGCCTTTAGATGCTCTATTACAAGCGTATGAAGCAAGGCTAAAAACAAACCAAACCTTAGAGCAGAGATGGTTGACTTAATCCTCAACCAGAAGTGAAAACAAAGTGTTTGGAAATGTGTAAACACCTCATTGAAACAGCCCGGGCATTGATGGAACCTAATGCGATTAGAACCCCAGAACAAGAAGTGATGATTCACAAAGAGCGAGAAAAACTGAAGATCGATGAATCAGAACAAGTAAATGGACCCAGGCTTGAAACTGTATTGTCATTGGATCACCGAATGGTACCGAACACCACTAATGATGCTAAGTCAATGACTATAATGCCAATTCCAAAAGTGGAAGAACCTTGGCCACAACACTTATGGGAAACCAGTAGAAATAGAAAGAACGGAAGCGCGACGTTACAGTCTGCACCAATTCCTGAGGTTAACATGGACAATGAATTTTATCCAGGAGATATACAATCACTGTATGGAGATACAGGAACGAAGGTTTCAATGGAAATCAAAGCTCAATCCCTGAAAACCCTGCCTTCATTTATAGGCGAACACGAGGCACAATCAGAGATAAGATTAGTTCCATCCCAGATGAGAGTTGTTCCTCAAATGATTGACTCAAAAAGTCTTCAAGAGATGTTGTTGACACCTGTAACATGCACAATCACACTATCAGAACTCTTGAGAGTTAGACCACACTTATGGGAAGACATGGAAAAACATTTGGAGAACAAAGGAATAAAGATTCCTCTACAGACAAACCCTACGGTAGAAGAAAACAAATGGGAAGGTCAACCCAAAGCCCAACCTGTGCACATAAACAAGGTCAGAGATTACTGTAAAGGTGAGGAAGGTAATACAACCTTACCTGTCGAATATCAGGATATAAAGACGATAGCTATCCTAAATAGTGGGGCGGAAGTTGCGATTGCTACAAAGAAAATCTAGGAGAAATGGGGCCATCCAGCTCTCAGAAAGATGAGAATGAAACTGCAACTCGTAGATGGGTATGTAGAGAGAACATTGGGAGTCCTGTACCAAATAGTTGTAACTTCGTGTGGAATTAACTATGAGCACATGTTTGCCGTGGTAGATTTCAGAAAAACAAACAACTTTGACATTATTTTGGGGTGACCTTTTATGCATCAACTCAAAATGATACAAGATTGGGGATATGACCAAATTTACCTAAGGCATGAGGAGCTAATAACAAAAATCAACATGAAGGATCACAGCTATAGAGACGTTGCAAAAACACCAGTGCAAGAATTTGATTCAACCACAGTGATTGGAAATGAAATACCTGCGTGGTTACAAACGAAATCACATGTCTAGATGTGTGGAGCATCTGATTGTGGAGACTTAATCAAAGAGGAATGTGTGTTGGAAAGTTCCGTAGAAGACAAGGCTTATCTCCCAGAACCTTTCCCTGAACATTTCTTTGAGTCATTTGGGTGGACTCAAATATTTTCAACCTTGGATGTATGCGTTAACTAATGCATGCCTACAAAGTTTTGTGACGATGAAGGATACGACCTAGTAACGTTGCAAATGGCTAACGTCATCCTTGAGTCAGGATCAGATAGCAGTTGCTGAGATATCTGTAGTGGACGATAGGAATCGAACAGAGGAGGAATTCACACATTCACTAAGCGGTGACCTTCCATCACTGGGTGATGAAATCCAAACGATAGATGTTGATGATGAAAGATCAAGAGGATCAGAGACGAATAGGAAGTATATGTTGAGACCGGACAGGTTTTACGAGTTTCCTAACCAAAAACCTAGTCGACAAGAGCGGTATAGATCAAAGAGAACAAGGAAATCAAGAGCGAATAAGCATAAACCCATGCCTCTTGTCAATGACAAAACCGGATGTCTAAGGCTTGTTAAAGCTGATGATTGTGTCAAAGACAAGGTCACTGGCCGGCCCTATCAAAACTAAACCATGGAAAAACAAGAAGAGGAACAAGCGCGAAAAGCAAACGACTGGGACACATAAAGAGGGGGAAACAGGGTCTAGAATAACCAAAACAGAGAGAAAAAAAGAGTACAATAAGCTCAAACGGACCCTCAAAGACATATGGACAAGTGAAATGGAAACAGATGAGGACACAAATTCTGACAAGATGGATGTGCCGTCCCATTATAAGAAGTATACCATACAAGATAGGAAAATCATAGTGCAACAACCGATGAGAGAATTGAAGGAACCCGGTACATCATACGACGGTCCTGAAAAAGCCAAACGAATAGATCTAGCAGAGCCAAGAGAAGATCCAAAACCTGCATATATTGCCACGGATCTTATTGAAGAAGAGGAAAAGCTTTTGATAGCTACTCTAAAACAGTATAGAGATGTGTTTGCATGGTCATACAAAGATCTTAAGGGGGTGTATCCAAGTATCTGTCAACACACAATACCCCTTAAGAATGATGCCAAACCAAGCAGACAACATCCTTATACTTACAATGAGACGTTTGCAAGGAAGATCAAGGAGGAGATAGATAAGCTGAAAGAGGCGGATTTTATTTAAAAAATTGAGCACACTGACTGGGTTTCATCGATTGTGGTGGTCTCGAAGAAAAATAGAAAGTTGAGAGTGTGCGTCAATCTCAAGAAAGTAAACGCTGCTACAATTCGGGACAACTATCCCCTACCCATTACTGATCATGTAATAGAAAGAGTGGCAGGAAAAGAAGCTTACAGTTTTTAGATGGCTTCTCAAGCTACAACCAACTCGCAATAAAGCCAGAGGATCAGCACAAGACTGCTTTTGCAACTGAATGGGACATTTTTCCATTCAGCGTAATGGCTTTTGGCTTAACGAATGCACCAGCCACATTTCAGAGGCTGATGGGTCATGCTTTTAAAGAATATCTAAGACAGTTCTTAGAAATTTACATGGATGACTTGTGCGTTCATTCTCTCGTAAGATTGGAGCCCATAGAGCACTTATCCAAAGTGTTCAACAAATGCAGACTGTATCGGATTTTCCTGAATCCGGAGAAATGTGTCTTCATGGTAAGACTGTTGAGATGTCGAGCTCTACACCTTGAGCTGGCATCCACTACGGGTCTTGGCCACTTACGGCATTTACTCACTGGCGCGTTAGGTGACCGACATGGAGGATCTCTGCCAGTGATTCTACAGCTGGACTACACTTATAGTGCCAGCCTAGTACGCTTCTAGCGAGTTCACACTTAGTGACCGCATGTACATATGTGCTACTTTTCAGCTTTAGCACTTAGTCATTTTGTACTCTCTTTTCTGTGAAGAAGAAGAAGAAGCTTTCCCTCTCTGTGTGCTTTGTGCTTGTCTTGTGTAGCTCTCTTGCATCCTCATTCTTTACATGGTATCAGAGCCTGATGTAGGCAAGAGAGGCTAAGAGAGCAAGAGCATCACAATCCCTTCGTTCGCACAAGTTTCTGAACAGGTCTCCAAAGTGCAGTATACAGAGATTTACTGTACAAGTACAGTGGTTGTGAAACGCTTGATTGTGGACACTCGTTGAGTGTAGAAAGCGTTACAGGAACCACGATAGCAGGTTCAGCAGATTTGCAGGTTTTTGCAGATTGCAGCTATTTTGTCTTAGTGCTTCAAGATGTCTGACGGTTTCAGTCAGATTGTTACTGAGAAGCTTGAGAAAAATAACTACCCTGCATGGAAGTTCAGAATAACAAATTTCCTAAAAGGAAAAGGTTATTGGGACTATGTAGAAGGAGACAATGAAAAGGAACCAGAGATTCCCGAGGCAAATGCTACAGCAGAACAAAGGAAAGCTTTGAGGGACTGGCAACAAGGCCAGAGCAAAGTGATGTATTGGCTGTCTATGAGCATCACAGATGGCATGATGGGCTATCTACAGGATGCTGAAACCCCCGCCATTGCATGGAGAAACTTAGGCAGAGTGTTCGAGGTGAACACCAAGGCCAGGAAGATTCAACTAAAGTCAGAGCTAAATCAGGTTAAGAGGAACAACCTCTCAATCAATGATTATGCCTTGAAGATCAAGAGTATCATTGAGGCTCTTGGATCTATTAAAGTCTCAGTGGAAGACGATGACATTGTTCGTGCATGCTTGGATGGTCTAGGAGATGAGTATGTACATTTTAGGTCTTCCATGAATACAAGAGACGACATCCCCGTGTTCCAAGATTTGATTTCTATGCTTATTCTTGAGGAGAAGAACCTTGACACATCTTCTTCTCATGGCAGAAATAATTCTGAACAGGCCTTCTATTCTAACTCCAACAGAGGTAGAGGTAGAGGTCGTGGTCGAGGCCCAAGGGGTTGCAGGGGCCAATTTCTGGAAGGTCAATCAAATCAAAACAATACAGGTGGTAGGGGAAACCAGTCTCAAGGCAGGGGGAGTCAAAGAGGTCGTGGTGCAGGATCAAGCAGGCAGCAACATACTCCAGATAGTAGAGAATGTTGGACTTGTGGTGAAAGAGGTCACATGTCACGTGACTGTCCAAAGGGAAAAGCAAGTAGAAAGAGAGAACAGGGCAACTATGCATCTACTAGCAGAGATGCAGATGACAGCAAAAACGAGCGCATGTTTGTTATGCAGCATGTAATGAATACAATGACTGCAGAGAATTCCACCCAAGATGATGTTTGGTATGTGGATTCAAGTGCCTCTAATCACATGACGTCTCGTGGAGAGTGGTTTAGAGATATGCGCAAACCAGATGTGTCAGGCTATGTGCAGACAGGAGATGACACAGCTCACCCCATTGCTCATGTAGGGGACATACCTCTAAATATGAAGAGTGGGAAATCAAAGTACTTAGCAGATGTACTTCATGTCCCAAACATTACAAAGAATCTTGTTTCTGTTGGACAAATGGTTGAGCAGGGTTTGCAGGTTCACTTCAATCCAAATGGCTGTTATGTAGAAGATTTCCAGAATGGCTGTAAGCTGATCACAGAGGGCAAATGTGTGGGCAGAATGTTTACGCTGAATGTAGACATGCCTGAGGTAAAAGCTGCATTATTTGCACAGGGCACAGGTGTTGTGGCTGATGTTGACATTTGGCACAAACGCATTGGCCATGTCAATGAGCAGAGATTGCGCAGCATGCAATCAAAACAGATTGTAAAAGGTTTGCCCAAATTCAAGGTGGATGGTATGCATAAAGTGTGTGCAGCATGTCAGTTTGGAAAACAGTCAAAGGGCTCATTTCCACATGAGCGCAATGTATGTAAAAGGCCACTTGAGGTGGTGCACACAGATGTTTGGGGTCCAACCGATACTGCAAGTATACATGGTTGCAGGTATTATGTCTCTTTCATTGATGACCATACAAGGAAAGTATGGGTCTACTTCATGCGTAACAAAAGTGAAGTGTTTGGTCACTTTCAAGACTTCAAAGTCATGATTGAGAAGGAGACAGATATGCAAATCAAGACATTGAGGTCAGATGGAGGGGGAGAGTACTTCTCCAATGATTTTTCAGATTTTCTGCGAATGCATGGTATATACAGGCAGTTTACATGCAGATATACTCCATAGCAGAATGGGGTCGCAGAAAGGAAAAACAGGCACATTGCAGAGGTTGCACGTGCATTGATGAATGAGAAGAACATGCCTCATCATTTCTAGGTTGAAGCTATAAATACAGCTGTGTACATTATGAACAGGACACCTACAGCTGCGGTGCATGATGTAACACCTGAGGAAAAGTTTACAGGTACAAAGCCTGATTTGGCACACTTGAAAGTGTTTGGCTGCATAGCTTACGTGCATGTACCAGATGAGTTGCGTAGGAAATTGGATCCTAAAGCAGAGAAATGTATTCTTGTGGGATATTCCCTTGAACAAAAGGGGTACAGGTGCTACAATCCTACTACACAAGAATTACGAGTGAGCAGAGATGTAGTCTTTGATGAGATGAGCAGCTGGTACAGTAATGCACATGGCACTATTGGGGCTGATGTAAAAGATGATGTGGTTGTACAAAATGTGAGGCCACAGTCATAGGTTTTGAGTGGACCACAAGAGTCCTCTTCTCGTGGCTCTATTGAGAAACCATGGAATGGTAGACTACGTACGCAGGTTACTCCACCAACAGGTACAGGGAATGTATCACGAAAAGGAAAGGAAAAGGTTGATGAACCTCCCTTTATGGTTGATGCATCATCAGGTTTTTCACATGTAGACATGGATTCAGATGGTTCTGAACAAAGTCTTGATGAGGAATTTGGAATTCCGGCTGTCAGGACACCTGGTGTAAGGAAAGTACAAGAAGATGCTAGAGGGCAAAGGAGTGACCCAGGACCGCGCATATCTAATAGAGTCAAAAATCCAGTTCAGAAATTGACTTATGATGGGTATCTAGCGCATCACCGAGCCTACATGGCTAAGGTGATACAGGATGTGGAGCCCACATGTTTTGAGGATGCAGTTGGAAATGTGCATTGGGATGATGCAATGAATGAAGAGATGGCTGCATTGGAAGCAAATGACACATGGGATTTGGTGCCATTGCCAAGTGGCAAGAAAGCTATTGGCTGTAAATGGGTGTATAAAACCAAGCATAAGGCTGATGGTAACATTGAGCGTCACAAAGCAAGGCTGGTCGCAAAGGGTTATGCAGAGACGTATGGCATAGACTATGAGGAGACCTTTGCTCCAGTGGCAAAGATGACGACAGTGAGAGCTGTCATAGCAGTGGCTGCATCTAGAGGATGGATTATGCATCAAATGGATGTAAAGAATGCCTTCTTGAATGGTGAGTTGCAAGAGGAAGTGTATATGGATAAGCCACCTGGTTATGTCGATCCAGGTTACCCAGATTATGTATGCAGACTTCTCAAAGCTTTGTATGGTTTGAAGCAGGGCTCTAGAGCATGGTATGACAGGATTGCCAAGTATCTTGTTAGTATTGGTTTTAGGAGAGCTCATGCTGATCATTCACTCTATGTACGTGAGAGTGATGTGGGGATTGTGGTCATTACCATATATGTAGATGACCTTATTATTGTTGGTGACAATGCTATGGAGATTGACCATGTGAAGGGTCTTCTCAAACAGGAGTTTGAAATGAAAGATTTAGGCGAGTTGTGCTACTTTCTTGGCATTGAGGTGATCAGGACTCCAGAGGGTGTATGGCTATCACAGAGACAGTATGCTTTGGACATGTTGTCAAAGTATGGTATGGCTGATTGTAAGCCAATTTCTATTCCCTTGGATGTGAATGCAAAGCTGAGTGCAGAGAAGGGTGATGTTGTTGAGGATGTCAACATGTACAGGAAGATTGTGGGTAGTCTAATCTACTTGACTATCACGAGGCCAGACTTGAGCTACACAGTAGGCTTGGAGAGTCAGTTCATGCAACTTCCGAGGAAGCCACATTTGGATGGAGTACGACGCACACTTAGGTATGTGCAAGGTACTCTTGACTACGCATTGTTCTATGCAGCAGATGCACCATTAGCATTGTATGGGTATACAGATGCAGATTGGGCAGGTAGCATTGTTGATAGGAGATCTACGAGTGGCTTCATGTTCTCTTTTGGGAGTGCTGCTGTTACTTGGAGCAGCAAAAAGTAGCCTACGGTTGCTTTGTCGAGCACAGAGGCCGAGTACAGAGGTGCAGCAGTTGCGGCGTGCGAGGTAGCTTGGCTACGCACATTACTTGAGGACTTGGGAGTGCAGGTGGACCAGCAGATTTTCATCCATTGTGACAACCTCAGCAGCATGCAGTTGGCTAGGAACCCAGTGTTCCATGCCAGGACCAAACACATAGAGGTCCATTACCACTACGTTCGAGAGCGAGTGTTGGCGGGCGACATCGACTTGGTCTACGTCAGCACAGAGGAGCAGATAGAGGATATCTTTACCAAGGCCCTCGGAGCTGAGAAGCTTCGACGTTTCCGGACTATGCTTGGACTCTGCGACATGCAGAGCTCGAGGGGGAGTGTTGAGATGTCGAGCTCTACACCTTGAGCTGGCATCCACTACGGGTCTTGGCCACTTACGGCATTTACTCACTGGCGCGTTAGGTGACCGACACGGAGAATCTCTGCCAGTGATTCTACAGCTGGACTACACTTATAGTGCCAGCCTAGTACGCTTCTAGCGAGTTCACACTTAGTGACCGCATGTACATATGTGCTACTTTTCAGCTTTAGCACTTAGTCATTTTGTACTCTCTTTTCTGTGAAGAAGAAGAAGAAGCTTTCCATCTCTGTGTGCTTTGTGCTTGTCTTGTGTAGCTCTCTTGCATCCTCATTCTTTACAAAGACAAGGCAAAATATTGCGACATATAGTGTCCAAAAATGGGATTTCGACATACATGAAGAAGATCAGCGTAATTGTTGATCTACCATGACCAGTAAAGGTAAAGGAGGTACAGGCATTTATGGGCCATTGTGGATATTATTGCAGATTTATCTACTCATACGCTATAATTGCGAAACCACTTTACGCGTTGATAACTAAATTTGAGTGGACAGATAAGTGCAAGAAAGATTTTCAAACTTTGAAGCAAAGATTGATATCCGCTCCAATTTTGAAGGCTCCGGATTGGGAAAAGATATTCCACGTCCACGTAGATGCATCAGCATATGCTATAGGATGCATACTTGCACAACCTGGAGAAAACAACATGGATTTTCCAATCAGTTACTCCAGTAGACAACTAAATAGTGCAGAGAAGAATTACACAACAACTGAAAGGGAGGGTTTGGGTATGATCTTTGCTGTGAAAAAGTTTATACATTACCTACTTTCCAGCAAATTTGTATTCTTCGTTAATCACCAAGCACTGCTGTACTTGGTAAACAAACCTTGCAGTACGGGGCGGATTGTACGATGGTTCCTCATACTACTTGAGTTTGACTTCACGATTGTAGTCAAAAAAGGAACTACACACCAAAGAGCGAATCATTTATCTAGAATGGTGCATGGAGAAAACCCTGTAGGAGTTGATGATGATTTGCCAGATGCATATCTCTTCAACATAGAAATGGTTCCAAGATGGAGCAAGGATGTAATTCCTTTGTTGACTATTGGTTCATTGAATTTGACAAGACAACCATCTACCATTGCAGCATCTAGATCATTGGTAATGCTGGCTAGAAGGCTATACAAACAGGGACCGGATCAAATCCTTAGGCTTTGTGTTGAATCAAGTGAACAGGACTTGTATCTAAACCAGGCTCATGTACAAACAACGGGGATTCACAATGGGCATGCACAGACGTATCAAAGATTGATGAAAATGGGTGTATATTGGCTGAAAATGCAACAAAGTGTTCATATGCATATCAAATCAGGTATTATCTGCACTTTTCAAAAGTTGATAGAGCACGCGACTGTGTTCAAATTATTTGTAGCACCCCGATGGAGTAACTACATTGTAGAATACCTCACCACCAGAATACTACCTGAAGGGATGAGTAGATCACGTATCAAAATGATCACGAAAGAGGCAAAAAACTATGTATTGATTAGGGCAATCTTTACAAGAGGGGAAAAGGCGATCAATTGAGAATGTGTGCGATGGAAGAGGAATATGTTCCTATCTTGGAGCAAGCACATGGTGGACAAGCTGGAGGACATTTCTCAGCTGACAAAACGGCCAAAGCAATTCTTATTGCTGGCATATGGTGGCCTACACTATTCATGGACGCCGAAGAGTTTGTGAAACGATGTGACGATTACCAGAGGACAAAGATTCCTAGAGCACAAGATGACATGCCCTTGAGGCCAATGATGGGGGCAAGAGCGTTTGCAAAATGGGGAATAGATTTTGTAGGACTAATTGTGCCTCCTGGATATAAAACGCATGCTTAATACATTATTGTGGCAACAGATTATCTAACAAAGTGGGTTGAAGCGAAAGCAACAACCAAAAATGATGCAAAAACGACAACACAGTTTTTGTATGAGAACATTTTCACCATATATGGCTTACCAATAGAGATAGTGAGCGATAAAGGGACTCATTTCGTCAATGAAGTGATCGAATTCCTATTGGATAAATTCATAGTAATTCACAGGAATTCAACTCTCTATCACCCACAAGCTAACCATTAGGAAATTTCGGAGGTCATTTGGAGGGCCTTCTAAGAAAATGTATTTTTTGCACTCTCTCTCTAGAAAAAATGGCAAATAAAAGACCTGGGTCTTTCATAGTAAAACTTCAAAAAGTGTACTTTAAGTAGATTCTTTACTCTTCTGAACATTCGTTCGTAGTGATTGAGGGATAATCCTCTTTTCAGTTGCATTGAATGAACAACGTCAATATGGAGGGAACGAGGCTAACATGGAGGGACGAATCCGCAGCCGCTATTCACTTTCCATTAAACCTGCACATTTGGCTAATGGCGCACTCCTCAAATGGCACAAATGTTACCCAGAAACGAGCCAAATATCACCTTCACATTGATTTGGACAATGAGTACCAACCATTGATTAAGCGCAGTAAAACAAACACACATATACCTCCCGCCTCCATAGACACACTCAGAGCTCAAGGAGCTAAACACATAGATATCTGGACGAGAGGCTCTCTCTACCCTAAGAATCCAATAACTAATGCGTCTCCACTGTTTGTCAATCCTACAAGCTTATTGACCTTTGCGGGTGATGGAGAAAAGGGCCTTCTGGGTTATTGTAAATCACTTACAAGAGAAGCTGAAACTTACAAGAGCATTCTCCAAGCTCAACAATGTGAGATTGTTCGCCTTTCACATTTACATTCTACAGATCAGGTTACCATTTTGCAACATAAAACAAAGGTACAAGAACTGAAAGGAAAGGTGCGAAGTTGTCAAATGAAGGACACCATCTTGGGTGGTCGTATCCGAAAGAAGAAATTGCGCAATCTTGAAACATTGCAGGTTGCATCAGGAGGTCTCAAGAAAAGAATCCGAGCATTAAGGTGATGCTTCTTGGTTGGCTACATTGTCTTAGTTAAGTAATCTTTTTGTTTTTTCTTGTTATGCATTGTTTTCATGTGCCTAAATAGTGTTAGTGAAGCAAATTTTCTGTTATTTACTTATGCATTGTCTTCATGTAGAGATTCAATCTATCCTGACAAGGAAAACATTGACCCCAAAGCCAATATAGGAAAGAGATTGAAGCCACTTATAAGTAGAAGCCTGGCAGCAGATATAGTACATGACAAGAAGTTTAAGGTTCTACAAAGAAATGTAGTGGACCGCTTTATTTCAGAGAACTCAGTGCCTGCAAAAGAGATACAAGGCACACTTGATTCACTTGGTGTAAGCAAAAGAGGATATTCGGCTATCCAAAAGTCTATCTCATCCATCTTTGTTAGGAAGGGTATAAAATCCAAACTTCTACCATCAGCCTCAAGTGTTTGGAAAGAGAGGCTTTAGCTTAACGAAGCACAGGGAGACTATCTTGGACAGCCCTTTCATATTAAAGCAACTTACAGTGGCCATGGAGCGAACATGGCATATGATGAGTTCAACAATATTTTTATGGACCTGCAGATACTACAGAAGAGAATGGTGGAGTTTTACAACATCACATTTGAAGAGTCACGTGGGCTATTACATTTTGTGTTAAAACTGGATGAGTGTGAGCTTGTTAAAGAGAAAAAGCTAGAGCGTGTTACTATTACTTTAATGAATAGAGCCCTCTCAAAGTGTCCCAGTGATGATCCTTTATATTTTAGTGTTCAATCAGAATCTAACATATGGTGGCTTGGTGCGTTTGAGGTAAGAGATATTCTCAAGTAAGCTCAAATTTTCAGATCTACTTAAGTCTCATTTATTTTGTGTTGCAGGTAAAGAAAGAAGATCATGAGATTCTATATTGGGTGTTCCATCGAACTAATATTCCGGAGGTGATTGATCGACAGACTAACCAGGGAGAGGTACTACGTCTAGATGGAAGGGGAGACTTTCAAGTTCAGTGGCATCTTGCACGTGACCTTAAAACATTAAAGTGCATGTATAATTGTGGAATGGGTGCAATGGCAAAGTCACCGTGTTTGTTCTGCATGGAGCCTGCAAAGGTCATGGACCCAAAGTGGTGGAGAAAAGCTCCAACACGTCACATTGAGGATCCTGCTTTTCGACCCGTTTTGAAAATACCACTTGTGAATGTCCACATTTGTACAATGCATGCCCTTTGTAGAATTGTGGAGAAATTGGTCTACTTATACATCGGGTTTGCTTGGAAGATTAAGAACTCCGCAGAACGACAAGTAGCCCTGCAGTGCTTAGAAATGGTACTGTTGGATATGGGGCTTCATGGTGGCAATGTGAAAATCCAGCGGGATGAAAAGAGATCAACTGCTGAGAAGGATGTCCCATGCAAACCATCCATCGGTGGGGTGAAGGCACGGAGGTTTTTATCTAAGCCCCAAGGTACAAGAGATCCAAAGCTAACAAAACATGGAAAAATATATAACACATCTTATGTTAGCAAGGTAGAGTATCATAGCTGGAAAAAGCTACATATTGCAGTCAAAGACCACGAACCAACTACTCGTAACACGAAGGCTGAGGTTTGGCGATCAATAGACATCCTATTTTTGATGTGCGACAAAGATGACTGGTCACAAGGTGATATGAACAAGTTCAAGGAAAATCTCAACCTTCTGAAAAAATCATTCAAGACAGCATGGACAGACACCCAGATTACTCACTACCAAGAGCTAGTGCCATTGCTATGTAGGTGTAGTAATACGCTGCCCGACCACCTGTATAGCCTAGGCAGTAACCAAAACAATCTTTAGCAAACACTTTGTCCACAAGAATGACTTTATCTGCACTTTTGGGCAGCACCGGTCCACCCAAGAAGCGTGATAGTGTTTTGAATGTGTAAGTTGCTATTGAACCCTCTTGTGACATGGAATTGTGAAAAACTACTATCGGCGACTCGCAAAGCTTTGAAAGGTACTGTGCTAGGGCCGCATCCCTTCCTCGATACTCTCTTGCCCGGCGCCGAAGGAAGTCATCCTTGTCAGCAATCCAAGACTGCACATACAATGTCAGAAATGACACAAAGAGAGAGAGAGAGAGAGAGAGAGAGAGAGAGAGAGAGAGAGAGAGAGAGAGAGAGAGAGAGAGTTACCATGAAGCTCTCATCCTGCAGAAAGAGGTTTTCTTGCCACAGGTCTACAGATGTAGTTGACCCCTGACCTGAATGGTTAAACCAATCCTCCACTTCTTTGTTACTTTTCGATGGTCTTAGGATTTGTCTTATTGCTTGGAAGGTGGCTTCATCATGTAGTGTCTCCTTGTATTTTTCAGCTTTCTCAAAGCATCTTCGAAGGCATTCCATTGGATTGCTGGATGTTTCCATTGCCTCATCATCACTACTATCCTCTGAAACAAATCCACTCCTCTCCTCTTGGACTCTGGAAATAATAGCTAGGGAGAAATCCTCCCTTAAATAAAACACACTTTGCACATCATGTAAGAAGATATAGGTCCTGTCTCCAATCCTGAAGTCAGGCACAGCAGGCAACATCATCTGAGCATGCTTCTCAGTGAAGTTACTGACATCCAATGGAAGTTTGATTTCTGTGGTTTTCACAGAGAGCATCTTACTTCTTTGTACTTCAATTGCCTCAACCTCAAGGTCGACTGTGTCTTCAACCTCCTCGACTTCTTGCATATGAGTTGTCTCCTTGCATTCCTCATCTGGTGCTGCATCCTGCTCCTCTAACACCTCATCAGGATTCTGCATGAGGAATCCAAACAGGATGTTCAGGTAAATCATAAAGCCAAAGGCTTCCTAAATGAGTTTGCATTCTTTTTGATGCAAAGGGCAGGCTGAATGTCGGCAAGAGGGTGGTAATTCCCTATACTTCTTCACTCCTTGTCCCTTTCCACCACAGTCATTTAAATGCACAAGAGTCATAGTAGGCAGAACAACCCTTCCTACCTGCACCATCACTTCAAACTTATCTCTGTAGGACTGTAAGAAATTACTGTGCTGAGCTAACAGGTCTTCAATGTCAAACTTTGGATTAAACATAGAATGAACTAGATCATACTTGTCCCCAGCACCACAAGATGCTGCAAAATCAAACAGCCTCTCATCAATTGCAGCTGGGTCTTCCAGAGAAGACACATCCTCTTTGTCTTTACATTTAGTTGCACAGGGACTAGTTTCTAGCACATCTGCATCATCTGAGAAGTCAATATTCCTCTTTCTTGTATTTTTCTTCAGAAGTACTCTACAGGGCACCACACCCTTGTAGGGTGAGGGATCCTCTTACCTTGGTGACCTCTCTGATTGATCTTCACCAATCGACTTTTCTTCAGATATGTCCTGACAAAAGTCAACAGTTCTTTTGGCAGATACATTAAGCAACTGAGCCTGCAAGGGTTGAAATCCTGGCACAAGCTCTGGATCTGGTTTCAGCCTCTTCTGCCTACTGGACCTTAATCCTATTCATCAAGAAACATGACAAGTCAAAACCATCAGGAAACATGACAACTCTGCCAAAACCAAACCATCATGATCTCTCTCTCTCTCTCTCTCTCTCTCTCTCTCTCTCTCTCTCTCTCTCTCTCTCTCTCTCTCTCTCTCTTGATAGATATTAAAAAAATATATATATATATATATATATAGATATATATATATATATATATATATATATATATATATATATCTCACCAAAGCACAAACAAAAACACACCTAGTCTCTCTCTCTCTCTCTCTCTCTCCCTCTCTCTCTCTCTCTCTCTCTCTCTCTCTCTCTCTCTCTCTCTTTGTATTTTTCTATTTGACTAAAGGCGCGCGAGGAAGGAAAAGTGCGTTTTGCAACTCTCTCCGCGCGCCTTAAGTACAACTGAGAGAGTCATAACAATACTAACGGCGCGCGGAGAGAGCTGGATCCAATATTTGGTTGGCTATGCGCGCCGTTAGTAATGTGTACAGAGAGGGTAGGGAAAGAGACAATGTATATATATCTCTGTGTGTGTCTGTGTGTATGTGTGTCTGTGTCTCTGTCTATGGAAGTATGGGTATTGAGGTGTGTGTGTTGAACAACAGTCACACACACACACACACACACACAATTTGTACCAACTGTTGGAAATACAGAGAGAAAGAGTGAGAGATCACCTTTTTTTGGTGGGGTTTGCAGGAACTCCAAGGGAGGTGTCTCCTCCATTGCTTTTCTGTGTGTCAAGCTGACTCTGTCTTTCTCCCTCCCTCTCTCTCTCTCTCTCTGAGAGTATGGACTCCCTCTCTCTATCTCTCTCTCAATCTGTGTCTCTCCCTCTCTCTATCTCTGTGACAATCTGATCACTCTTTCTCTCTCTCTGTCTCTCTAAGACTCTCTCTCTCTCTCTCTCTCTCTCTCTCTCTCTCTCTCTCTCTCTCTCTCTCTCTCTCTCTTTCTCTGGCTCTCTCTCTATCTCTCTCTCTCTATTCTTCTCTCTCTTTCTCTCTCTCAAAATCACACTTATAATGGATACACACGGCGGCGCCCCACGTGTCACCATAAATTATAGTATATTTGCATGTTGTCGCACGTGTGGTCATTATTGAGACCGTATACTTTTTGTACGCCATATAAAGCGGTCAAGAGAGAGAAAAAACACACCTCGTGAAAGAGAGTGAGTGAAAGAGAGAGAGAGAGAGAGAGAGAGAGAGAGAGAGAGAGAGAGATTGTGCAAGAGCCGTCGTCTGCGTCTCCGACAGCAAGCCCACCCATCGACATAACGAAGGTCTGCCTCTCCCTCTGCCTTTGCCTCTATCTCTCTATCTCTGTTTCTGTCACCCACACACACACACTCACAAACACACACACACACACACACACACAAACACACACACACACATCTTTAAAATACAAACACACACACACACAGACACACACATACACACCCACACACACACACACACTCACAAACACACACACACACGCACACCCAGACACACACACACACACACACACTCACAAACACACTCACTTACACACAGACACACATCTTTAAAATACACACACACACACACACATCTTTAAAATACACACACACACACACACAAACACAAACACACACACACAGAGACACACACACACATACTCTCTCTCTCTCTCTCTCTCTCTCTCTCTCTCTTCTCTCTCTCTCTCTCTCTCTCTCTCTCTATATATATATATATATATATATATATATATATATATATATATATATATATATATATATATATATATATATACCAAAGGCGCGCGTAGAGAGGCATACCCGTAGTGCATGTCTCTATGCGCGCCCTTAGTACTGTGCATTGACCAGAGAGAGAGAGAGAGAGAGAGAGAGAGAGAGAGAGAGAGAGAGAGAGAGAGAGAGTATGTGTGTATTATTTTACCCTATACTAACGGCGCGCGGAGGTGCTTGTTGAGGTAAAAACGTGCTCCGCACGCGCCTTTAGTAATGCGCACTCTCTCTGTCTCTCTCTCACTCTCTCTCTCACTCTCTCTCTCACTCTCTCTCTCTCTCTCTATTTATATATGCTAAGCTATAGAAAGGAGAGAGAGAGAGAGAGAGAGAGAGAGAGAGAGAGAGAGAGTCATAGAAAGAGAGAAGGGGATTGAGACTCTTCTTTTGGTGTACAGTGAGATGGCTAGAACAAAAGCCACTGCAAGGAAGGCAGGCAAGGGACCAGGATTAGCATCTAAAGCAAGTAGCAGATCTGCAACCCCAAAGAAAAGACCTGGAAAACCAAATAAAATTCTGAAAGGGCCAAGGATGAAGAAGTTGCAAACCTGCATGGGACTTTTCAGAGAAATCAGAAAGGCACAGAAATGTGTAGATTTATGCATACCAAAGCTGCCCTTCCAGAGGATGGTGAGGTCCATATGTGATGAAGCTACCTGGGGCACCAAAAGGTGGAAGGTGGTGGCATTAATGGCTCTACAGGAAGCAGCAGAGGACTTCCTACTGGAGTACTTCAGTGACATGACCATTGTTGCAGCCCATGCCCACAGGGTTACTATAATGGACAAAGATAGTGAGACATTGAAAAGAATAAGGTGGAGGTATGACAAACTGCTGGTCCCCAATGTCTGCAAGGATAAGAAAATGAGGGAAATTTTGTTATACCCCCCGGAGCTAGTGCCACAGCTCACAGTTGTAGATGTCACACATGATGTGAATACAAGGGCAAGGGCAGAGACTATTGCTCGCCAAACAGAGGAAATGAGGGAAGCAGAGCTTAAGGAGAAAGCAAAAGTACCAGTGGAGTCCCAGAGGCAAACAGAGTGCAATGTGACCATGTCTATAGAGGCAAGCAATCAAGAAACTCTACTTTCAATGAAGAATGGTTTGCTTGCAGAGATACCATTTGTAGATGGAGCCAGAAAGCTAGCTCTGGAAAAAGTGGACATTGATTTATTGCAGAATCCAAATGCTCAGATTTCAGACACAATTATCTATGCTTGTCTTAAGTAAGTGTTACTATCTTGCTAGCTTTGAAAACTCAGATAATAGGTTTGCTAACTCAGGTAGAGTCTCTGCAGCCTGATCAAAAGTCAACTCCCACTGCACACTCACACAGAGGTGTTTCTCCTTGATCCACAAATGTCTGTAATTATTAGACAAAAGAACAGTCCATCTGGGACCTTTGAGAGTTGGTTTCTCCATTGTGCTATGCTGGAAGTTACTGTGATCATCTTTCCATATGAGAACAACCATCACTGGAGTCTCATATGCCTTGATGTTGACCAACCAGCAGTGTGGGTGTTCAATTCAATAAAAGGAACCCACCCTGAAATTAGGCTGTAAGTGTTTTGTATCAGAAAGTGTTTCTTATAGATATCCATGTAAATTTGAAGCCTCATGCTAACATCTTGACATTGCTTTGTGCAGTTGTATAAAGAGGTTGTTGCTTGCCTATGGCAAGCTATGTGGAAGGTATGAACTATACAAGGCCCCAATCAAAGAAGTACCTGTCCCAAATCAAACCGATGGGAATTCTTGCGGCTGGAGATGTCTTCTCCATGCAGAATATGTCCTGCAAAGCTACTTTGCATTAAAACCTTTCATGACTAAGGTACCCATTTGGCAATGCATTCAGTTAGTTTTGGTTTAGTCTATAAAAGAATTCTCACCATGTGGTCTTTCAATTTTGCAGAGTGCTTTAAAAAACTACACATATGATTATTTGCAAAGATACCGAGTAAGTTTAATACAACACCTGCTTACTATGTCTAGCCCTAGAGAGCTTGAAGATAGCGGCTTGGATGAGCGCACTATTGATCTTACAAAACATGACGTGCCACCACGACAAACCCCTACATCCGATACAGTGGAATCGCAACGGGCCGAGGGTGTCATATCAGCAGAAGATGAAAGAGCCGAGGATGAGGAAAGGTCAAATGAGCATATGGAAGGTGCTAAGGTTCAACCGGAGGAGACAATGAAAGAGCCAAGTCAGTCAGTGGAGGAGCCAAAGGAGCCTATGGCTGAAACCCAAGATGAGGAAAGCAGGCCTATAGATGAGCAAAAGGATATGGATGAGGAAAGCAGGCCTAGGGATGAGCAAAATGATATGGATCAGGCAAGGATGTATGAGGCAAGCCGATCAACCGAGGGAGACGAAAAGATCTTGGAAGAAACCTTGAATGAGGCAGAAAGATCCATGGGGGAGACCCCTGATGAAGATGTGAATGATGACTATGAAGATAAAGCGGAGGAGAGCAACAACGACATGAACACTACAGAGACCCAGTATGGACCCTTGCTACCTGTAGATACGGTTGTTCCGGTAATGTCTATTCAAGTATGGCAAAATATGTTCAGCTTCTAACTACTTATATGTACTTGTCAACTTTTACAGAGGTTGATTATCTTGGACGTCAATGGATTGCTGCTGATGCGGGTGCCTCTCGGTGACAGAGGACCCTTTGAGGATTTGCAAACGTTTCGGATGGGAACTTGTCGAGTCGTGGTTCGTCCAGGAACCAAGGAATTTATTCAGTTTCTTCTTCCGCGCTTCAGAGTTGCCATATGGTCTTCAATGCAAAGGCAAAACTTGTCGCCGCTAGTTGCAATAGTTTGCAGTGTATGCCAAGCTCACATGTCAGATTTTGCCTTTTTGTATGATCAAAGAAAATGCGTTACCGTTGAGGGCCACTACCACCCTAAAAAACCAGGCTTACCTCTTTTGTACAAACCGTTTAGCCAAATCAGTGTACCCTTTGATGCAACTAATACACTACTAATTGATGATACTCCTGAAAAGGGAGAACTAAATCCGCCAGGAACAACTATCTCACTACCTTCTTTGGACGGGCATTCCTTCGATTTTTACCTTGAAGACATTCTGATTCCATACTTACAAAAATTGTATCTCAGTCCATTGTTCACGGACGAGTTTGTACTTTCTAATGAATTAAGATGATTCTTCTATCATGTCTTTGTTTTGTCTAACATACATATATATATACATATATATATATATATATATATATATATATAGAGAGAGAGAGAGAGAGAGAGAGAGAGAGATTTGACGTGGTAAAGAAATGTATTTCAAGCACACTTTTTCACAGGGCACAATTGAAAAATGAGATCAATAAACTTCATGTCTTGAAAGTCATTTGTATACACTTGGGTTCACAAGAATATCTGTTACATTGACACTACTTCAACCCGACCATCCAACTCTTTGCACAAAATATCTTTTTCCCTTCGCCGCATCACCTTACGGCCAGCTAAGAAAAAGGAAAAATCTGATAGGTCCTTGTCCATTGACTCTTCAATGATGTCATTTCGCAAATGTTGAAGACTGCACAGCTCCCTTATTGTAACCACCAATAGTAGGACATGCTCTTTATCAATCACTTCCACATCCACAGTAGGATTATCTTCCAAACCTGCAGAAACCTGGTCCATAGGAATGTACTTACCGTTTAGCATTTGTGATCGCATATACCAAAATGAGAGTAACAGTGATTGGCTTGCAATCATGTACTTGACAACTAGAGTATCAAGCGCGACCTCGCACCGTAAACCAATCTCTTCCTTTGCATACCATCCTTTGTCAAGAAGTTTGTCACAGGATGACTGCTGAAATGACTTGCACATGAACATAGTTTTTGTAACTCGGATGTTGTAGCTATGAAACAGCCCTATGAAGAGTGCAACAGGACAAAAGTTTGCAATTCTAACCAGTTTGGTAGGAATAGAGCTACGTAGAGACCTTTGTATATCCTTGTAGAGCTTACTTCGCATTGCCTCCACCATTGTTTCCTCGGGAACTGGCAGTCCACAGTGTTCCAATCGGTTGGTAGAGGCACTTTCACCAACATGCCATTCTTATTCCCTGAGCTGAGTTGGTAAAAGTGGTCATAAAAAAAGATTCCCTCATCAGCCAGTCTTTTGCTGCTCCTCTCTGAGTACTGTAGAGAACCAATGTGGGCATGTACAACATGGAAGAGGCCTATTATGCACTCCATAGGTTCCCATTGCTCGTAAGAAGAGGGATAAACATCTGCAATATATATAAGAAGAGTTAAACTAAGAGTATCAATAAGTACAAATGACAAATCTAATGTAATTGAGCTGTGAAGAATGGAGACATTACTCATAACAAGCGGGAGAAACATTGCAAAATATATAAGAAAAGTTATAATGAGAGTATCAGTAAGTTCACATGTCAAGAGTACTTACAATTGCAACGTGGTTGATGTATATCTGATACATTTCCACCGTTTGCTATCACCTCTGGATGGGTAAACACATGCTGAACAAGAACTTCCTTTACAGATCTTTTGCCGATTTCAACTTTGAAATCCAACACCCTGGCCTTCCATGCTGAGCGGTAAACGTTGATACCACTAGACCTCTTGGGTCTTCTTGGTTGCATGAGGACCCATGAACCTTTGTTTATCCTTTGTCCAACCCATTGGTTCTCTGCACTTATTGAAGCTGGTATTGTAATTGAGGATATGCTACTACTTGGCCTTCTAGGCAAAGTGCAGTTGTTGGTTGTTGGTGTGAGAGACAGTAAACACCTGGAGGCTCTTGGGCGAGAAGACGTGGATGCCATAACTCTCAGAGAAAAGCTTTAGTGGAGGGAGATTCACTTTGAAAGCATTCTAATGGAGGGAAAGTGTTTTAGAATTCCAATATCTTGTGCGGGCTTAATGGTCACTCTCCAGTACGTTAATGACCATAAGAGAATATCAGAAGTGGGACCACACGCAAGCACCTAAAAGCTCGATAAAAGGAAGGAAATTACTATGCTACAATCTTAGTTTCGTGAAAGTTTTATGCTATTTTCCTATTTTTTGAGTCTTTCCACGTACTTTCCTACGTAACGTAGCCTTCATGCTCATTAGACGCGCTCTATTTTTCTCTCTCTTCATATGGCCCTCCAAATGACTTCTGAAATTTCCTAATGGGCCAAGCAGAAAGTACGAACAAGATTTTGGTGACTATTCTCACGAAAATTGTTAGTGAATCGAGAGCCGACTGGGAACCGACTGGGATCAGAAGCTGCATTCAGCTTTATGGGCATAAAGAGTAGCATACAAAACCTCAATCGGAACGACTCCGTTCAACATGGTTTATGGAATTCAAGCGATTTTTCCACTTGAATTTATTATCCCCACACTTCGGGTAGCTAAAGAATTAGAATGGACGGGCCATGAATTATCCAAGCAAATAGATAACCTCGAAAAACTGGATGAAACTAGATTGAGAGTAGTTACATCAATCTACACGCAAAAACGAAACATGAAATCATTTTTTGACCAACATGTTATCAGCAAGAAAGTTGCTACGGGGGATTACGTCTTAATGTATACCCTGAAACAACATTCCCGGAAACTCAAAAAGCGAGGCAATGGACCCTATGTGATTCATGACTTATCATCTAGCGGTGCCATTAAGCTTGCAACATTAGAGGGAGAGGAGATGCCTAATTGGATTAGTGGCTGCAGATTGAAGAAGTACAACCTACCACTAACCGCAGAGATGCTCGCCAAAATCCACGCTGCGAAGGAGCGCAAGAACAAAGCAAATGAGAAAAAAGCTCAAGCACAGAAGGAGGCCAGGATCAGGATTGTAAAGTGGAAACAGAAATTACAACAACAAAGACTTCCTCAACCAGCAATAATGCTCAAATTCCTCTTTCTATAATTCACACTGAATGGGAAATAGGAATCGATGTTCGCATCAATATCAGACTTCAGAATGGCAGATATCAACGAGCATTGATCGACACAAGGGCAAGAGTCAATGTAGTCAACTTCTCCACTTACAAGATGCTTATCGGCGAACCTCTAGTGCAATCCACACGATATTTACAAGCCGCGAACGGGGCAAAAATGGCAACATTGGGCATAGTAAACTTACCAATCAATATTGATGGAAATAGTTGTCCTCATCAATTTCTCGTAAGGAAAGATGGAGAAATTAGAGAATCACTATGTTTGGAAGTTCCATGGATGAGAACGTACAATGCAGTTACCGAGTAGTCAGAACATGCGCTGATGTACACACACAACTATAACACGTACATGACTCCATTCGCCAAAACAGATCACTCGTGGCCGATTATCACCATCGACAAAAAGCAATCACCTCATCAGCTAGAAACACCAAAAACGGATGTTCTATAAGTATGAATAAAGAAAACCGTCGTGCAGAACAAACAGAGACAGATATGGCTGTCCAAGTCACATCTCCCGATGACAACAACACCATATCAAAGACCTTCAGGAGCTAATCCGGAGTGGAAAGGGCAACCAAAGCTGGAGACAACCAAAAATTCAACGACAAACATCGAAGGGAGACCAAAAAGTCAACACGAGAAGCCTGAACTAACAAAATGGCGATGGAAACCTAAGAAAATTCAGGAACCTACATTAAAATTGGCAAATATGAAAAAAATTGAATACAAATGGGTTCCAAAAATAGTTGCCATCAAAAAACCAACAATCAAGGAGAGAGCAATCAAACTGCAAGCTCTTCTGTTCCATAAACAGCTAGCCTCGCCATCCAAAGCCACTGAAAATTACATTTAGTCCCCGCATCTTGCAGAGCACTTTGTTTCCCAATGCATTGTCTCAAACATGAGGATAGGGCCACATTACACGTCCGTGCATAGACACAGATTTCAAAACCCATGCACAAGCACACAACCTTCGTCCAGGACGACTCAGTTTAGGACGGGGGGAGTAACTGTTGAATCTAACAGCAGTCAGGACCATTGAGGGGTCCAATGTGTATATATGTACATAATGCGTGTGTTTGTTGTTTTTTTCATTTTTAGAGTTCAATTTCGAACAAATTTGATCAAAACTGGCATTTTTTAGCGTTTTTATCATCCAACGAGCATAGTAATGAGCTGTAATGACAAAATCTGGAGCATTGGGATGCTTCTAGTGAAAATATATTCTTAGGAATGAGTATAATAATTTTTGGCTAATTTTTTTCAGTTAATAAGTATTTTCAAATTATTTTGTTTGATTTTCGTTAATAATCTTCCAAAAATTTAAAAATATCACCTACAGTGTCGGAATCAAGTTCTGGAAGCAAACGCCGAAGTATCATGATAGGGTTATCAAGCATGGAAGATATGAAGCTAATCTGAAGATGTCGAATTTCAGCCTTAATGATCATGACCACATTTCGCCAAAATCGCATCAAATGGTCATACGATGCCAGAATGATGAATGGTTCAACCCACAGATGGTATGCAGATTATATCGGGATCAAAGGTAATGAAAATAATACCTATGTCACAAAAACCTCGGGAAGATATGGGTCAGGTAGGCCAAATTCTAGCTCATTGTTCATTTTCACTTTTGAGAGAGAAGAGAGAGCTTCCTGACCTAGAGCGAGCTGCCACATTTCTACCCCATACGGACGTTCGGAGCCAGCATTTCATACCAGATTTCACAAGTATGTTCCTTATCAAGTAAAGATCAAGTCTATTACGCATGCAAGCGCGAATCGTTGCACAAGCGGGCGAATGGATCAAATCAAAGTCGGATTGAGTCAAATAGGTCAAGGGCCTTAGAGGCATCATGACAAAACTTTTTCAGGGACAAAACACATCAATGTGCTCCCCACAATGTCAGGAACAAAGCCATGTGATCAAATCTCAGTTTGGTGGTGGTACAACGATTGCGATCGGTGTACCCCATTGACCAAAATTGACATAGAATTTGCAGAAAGCCTCCCCTCAACTTCGCCAACAACCTGCAGGTGTCAAAAACTAATTTGGGATCTATGGTACGATTGTGATCGGTGCCCCTAGTTGAAGGTTTTAGAAATTTTGGCTTGGCCCAGGCTTAGAACTCGGTGAGGGATACACTCTCTTGGATTTTCATGAAAAATGCACAAATTTTGCTCATAGAATGGGCCAAATTTGACAAACACACCGAATCGGGAAATTTGACCTACAACTTCCAAAATTCGGCTGAAAATTATGACGGATGGTTTGAAAGGCATACCTGTCCGACTAGGAGTCAACATGGTAGTAGAAAACCCTAAATGGAGCTCAGCATCTCCTACAAGGACGGAGATGACCATTTCAGTCTTGAGTGATCACACAAGGGAAGAATTTGGCCGAACTAATGTCAAAGACTAAAAGGCCACTTAGAGATGCCCAATTATCCCATTGGTATCCAAAGAATGCCTGAAAAATACCCAAGTCTGGAAAATCTTCAAAGACGGGGTAAAAAGTGCCTGATCAAGTCAGAATCAGACAGCGGAGTAGGCTGATGGTAGCAACACATCATGGAAGCAGTAAAAGCTCAAAAACTAACATCAACTAACTCCAGGCTCCAACCAGAATTCATCAGGAAAACCCAATATGGTTAGACTTAGTAAAATAAGGTCAAACAGTGAAAAATTGCTCTAATTTGTTCATTTTAAGTCCAAAACTTGGAAATAAATCATCAGTGGGCTAGGCAGGCATAGGAGACTAAAGCCATCTAGTTTTCACCCAAAAAAGCCCAGGTACTACGATCGCGATCGGTGTACCTCAGCATCAGATTTTGACCAAAACCTAACAGATGTCTTATACACATCTTGTTCAAGTCACACATCAAGCTTCAAGCCAATTGGACATCAAAAACCCATGAAAAAACAAAGTCTAGTCCAAAATTCCCTTGTAACCCAAAATTGGGACTTATAAACTCAAAAGTTGTTCAAATAAAAGACAGAGTGGACCAAAATGACCCTCTAGCTATCAGCAAACCACTCATGTGATCAAATGTTATTTTGGGCACTGAACTACGATCATGATCGGTGTACCTTAGGCCCAGATCTGGCTCAGATTTCAATCAGTCATAGCTCTAGTCTTCCTAGTCCCACTAGTGAAATATGGACAAGAATGGATGAGATTTGTTCAAGTTATGATCAGTTTTAACTTTTGAACTGCTTTTTACTAAAAGTCTAAATGCTACTGGTTGCGAAAGGAAAATCCTGACAGCTTGTGATTCTAATGACACAGAATACCTCACCACAAGCAAGCAAGGAAGTGGACAGCAGCACCATATGAAGTGGATGAGCTCTCTACAAACGAAAAAGCTCACATTTCGGATGAAACACTAGCTCAGATCCCTGCTCACATTTTCATCACGAAGTTTAGGGATGTTGATGGTGACATTGTAAAGACGACTATCATGCCACGGGAACTATGGAATCTCCACCAAAGGCCGGAGGTCATAGAAGCCGTGCGGGCTGTGCATTTGGAGCAGTTTTTCAGATTGCAGCCATAGGGAACAGACTACATGAGGGTCCACGAGCTCATGAGCTCAATACAGTATGATGGGCAAGCAATGATCACCGACAAGGATGGTTCAAAGGTAAAAGTAAAGATCACAAAAGAAATCATCAACGAAGCTTTGCACTTCCTTCCATGGCAACACGACTTGCTGGCAAAGACCAAGTCACTAGATAACGAGAAGGCATTTATCAAAGCAAAAGGAAACAATTACAAGTACAGTGACATGATATACGGTGAGCTGGAGTTACCAATGAGATTGATCTCTCAACATTTCAGGGTACAAAAGCCTCCTCGCTACACCGAGCCGATCCTGCACATTGCAGTGGTCATGGCTCTAGCAACAGCTTAAAACAGAACCATCCGATGCGATTATGGTTCTTGCATCTTGGAGAACTTGGTCGAAGCAAATTTGAAAGGCTCGGCAAAGAAAAAAAGCTACATGAGTGCAAGGCCAATGCCAACAAGAATAGCATACCAAGCTTTGGGAATGATTGAAGACCTGTCGGCGGCCAGCTCTCAAACGGCCTTGATTCAAAAGGCAAAGTTGATTGCTCACTCAGTAAGGACGACCACTAGCGCAACATCATCACGCTCGGCCAAGGCATCCAGCAAAAGCTCAAGCGATGAAGAAAAGACGGATACTGAAGACGAGGGAAACTCTCAAGGGTCAAAAGACAAAGGACCATCGGAATTTGAAGAAAGCGAGGAGGAAGACACCACCACACCGCTTGAGAAAATAAAAAGGGAAAGAAGTATAGTGCCGCAGTCCGACCTTCAAAAATCATATGCAGAGGCCCAACAAAGAATTGAGGAAAGAAGGACAAAGTTTCGGGCCGACAGAAAGGCAAGGGCTGCTGCAACACAACAAACAGAAAAATGAAGGTTCGAGAAGGAAAGGCAAGCAAGAATAGAAAATGCAGGTCGCATACGGGCTGAAAAACAAAGGTTAGAAGCGGAACAAAAGGCTGCAGAAGTGGACATTTCTTCTCAGTCCACTGAAGGAACAAAGGAGAAAGAAGCGGTTGAAGATACAAACCAAGCAGAGCAATTAAAGAAAGCTCAAAGAGAGAGAAATGTGGAAGCACGACGTGCGACGGATTTGACTCGCCAAATAATAATAAATATTTTAAAGAAAAGAAAAGCGGACGCGTCTGCTTCATAGCCAAGGGAAGATGCATCGAAAAAGAGACATGTACAAGAAGTGGAGAAATCACCACCTCCCCCCTCGCCGAAATCTCCTCCTCCATCAACCAAAAAACCACCACCTCCTCCTCCATCATCTGCACATAAAGAGTCTGTGCCCCCTCCTGAAGCAATAGGGTACCAAGAAGCCTATTAGGCTATGGGTGAATTTGACTACAGAAAAACCTTGCAAGATCTGGAAAAACAGTTTTGATACTAGCACGTGGTGCTAGAAGAAAAGGAAAGGTTGGTACAGGAGGCTCAACACATGCAAAAATCTGGGCAAGAGGAACTAGAGAGCTTGCGAGCACAACTGGATCTCACAACGTAGGAAAGAGATACTGAGTGATAGCAGGCTCAGTCTCTGATCAGAGACCTGGTGGATGTCAGGACGGAGTTGACAACCAAGGAAAAGGATTGCCAAGATTTGACAGCAAGGATAAAGAAAGTGACGGAGCAGCTCGATTACGAAAGCGCAAGGTTCTAGAGGGTTAACAGTTCATACCTCACTGTCAAAAGTACTTTAACAAACTTGATGGCAAACCAAGAACCTGTTGGGGCATTGGTCTCCACATCAGACAATGCTGCAGCAGTGAACACCCTAGTGGTGCTGAAAGGGGAGCTAGAGCAAGAAAAAATTCAAAGACAGCTGCACTTATCGGGAATGATGGCCCAGACGGCGGCCAACGAGCAAAAAGTAAAAGAGCTGGAACAGCAGCTCGCACAATCAAGGGCCGAGTTAGAGACTCAGAAGCAGATTAGTGACACATTGCTGAAAGAAAAAGAAGCATTGAGTTCTCAACCGCAAATCAGAACAGAGGAAGCTCAAGTCAGCCGCAACTGCTGCCAGGACAAGAAATGCCTGACTTGCATGAAACATCACACCAAGGAGAACAAGAGCAAGGATTAGCAGAGGCAAATCTGGAGATAAGAGATGAGCTAACGCAGACCATCAAGGACATGCCAGAGGGACCAGCAAAAGATTACATGATATACGAAAAGAAGATAATGAAGTCAGCGGCCCTGGCGTTCTTACATCCAGAAGAGCAGGTGGAGGGGTTTGGCCATGAGTACCTACCTTTTCGCTTGATATGCCACGAAGCAATCCTGTGGAAGGAGAATATGCGGCCGACCCTGCCACCACGAAACAAAGACGGGGATTACGAAGGTGTAGCACTGACAGCTGAAGAAGCACATGTACTCATAAACCACCACCCAAAGCGGAGGCAAAAGTGGCTGGACAAGCGGCCACAGGATCTAACAGATCCTACTTTCTGCCCAGTCCCTAGAAGATGCACATGGAAGAAGCTCATCCTGTCCGGCGTATGTCTTTACAAATGGCTTGTCCGGCCAAAAGCTCCTACACGTTCTAACTGGCTCTCTAATATGTAAAAACTGTCTGGTCAAATTTTGTAAGTTTGAAGATCGTCTTCTTTTATCAAAAACTGAGAAAACTGAGAGCTTCCTCTTGCTCCAACTTGTAATCTTCACTATTGTGGCTACGGTAATCCAAATTCAGATTTTTTTATTGCATTGTGTTCCTCTTACTTTGCTCTTCCATTCAATTGTAATCATTCAAGATTCGATGTAGGTTTTCAACTACGTGTTTGGAGCCTTAAATCGTTTTTTTGAGTGCTTATATGCATATTTTATGTTGTTTTGACCCTAGGAGAGGCTTTAGGGACCCTAAAACGACCCTTTGGGATCACTTGTTCACTGTTTTTGCTGACTTTGGGATGAACAATCGTGATCTTTGTAAATCTCCAGAATACGGTGACAGTGATAGGATAGATTCTAAATAGTCCCCTGTAGCTCCCCTTCAAGTTTCCTTCGAATCCGACATGATTTGCATGGTAAACGGGCATGATAACTATAGAGCTGTGTAGAAGGACATAGGCAAATTACTTGTCTTTAGTGCGTATGATTTGCTTGTAGAGTTAGTAGTTGCATCTCATCGAGTTCACTTCATTAGGAATGACACCCTAGTGAGTTTCCATGCCTCATCTTGGTCGCTTTCCTTGTATTGATATTTTATGTTGATGCGTGAGACCTATGCTATGGACATCCGTCACAGCGATCCGCAAACATTGAGTACTTGCAAAAATTGCATTGTCACTTTATTCTTCAGCTCCACCACTAAGTAGCCTACAAACCTGGATGTAAGGTTGCTGATCACCGGCGCAAATATCTTTGTTCTCCAGGTGAAGAATCTAGTGTAGAAAGCTTCTTCAAAGGCCAACATATTACTCGATGGCAAGAACATACATCTAACATAGAAGCCATAAAGGACTTCTTCCGAAGGTTACCCACTCAGATCGTAGCATAAGCCTTTGTTACCTTCCAAAAATGATATCCATGGGGCTCCTCTTTGCTCAGGCTCATTAAAAATTTGGATGCATGTAAACAACATCTTACAGATTTTATATAACATGGCGCAGGAGAGATCCGATAGACTCTTGAAGAAAGACATGGCACCCTTTAGGGTTTTCACCATGTATTCCTTTGTTTCTTGTCCTCTCTCTGGAGTTGGCAGTCTGGGGTAGTTAAGCCAAGTTGGCCTCTTCTTTGTCAATCCTTCATGCTCTTGCCATGTCCTTACTCTGGGTACAAGACAAAATGTTAGATCTCTTTGAAGGGCTTGAGCAGAATCAGGTATCTCAGATTCTTGTTCAGCCAGCTTCACCTCCACTTTGGGTGGTCTTTATCTACGACATCTTCTTGCATATCTTTGTACAGCCTCTCTTTCACCTAAAATAATTCCACTTTAATGAGAGGATATGGCAGGGATTGTTGATGCCATTGCGCATTGATCTGATTGGGAGTGAGTCGAGTGATGTAGACAGAGTGTAAAACTCTCAACTCCCAATCCATTGCTTCTTTCCATTGCTCGTCCACCTCTAGGGTGATCTTCTCCTTCAGTGTGTCTTCCTCATCTTTTGACAACTGGACCAATGGCACTGTGTCTGCATCTGTGATGTTGATCTGAAAATCCTCATCACCACTCGGCTCTGCTGCAGACTGTGTCTCAAACTCAGCAAACGAAACTGAGGGTATGTCTATCTGCGATGGCCCTGAAGTGCCTGCAGGTCTTCCTGCGTGTCTGGTTTTTCATCTTTGAGGAGTTGGTGAAGGGGATCGGGGAGCACCACAGACGGAGAGTGTGAGAGAGAGAAGGAGACACACACACGATGTGGGTGGGGAGACTCCAAAGAGTGAGCAGCCCCCTATACACTTATGCTATGTATAAGGTATGCAAGTCAGTGGGCGCCCAAACTCTGGGCGGCCGGGCAAGGCACAGGCGCCTATACCCCAACAACCTCCCACTTAAAGACGACTGTGCCTTTAAGCAAGGGAACCTAGTCTAAAGACTACAAAAGGTGAGAGAAAACCGCTCTCAACCGATGCCCACTGGCTGGCTGTGATCGTGTGCATCCGGCTGTCCTGCTCCCGTGTAAGTCCATACACCACCAGACATACCGCACACGTACTGCAAGTATGTACGCAATACCTGCATATCTCCCTCATGCACTATGCCATCATCAGTCAACAAACAACTGACAATCCCAACTGCAAATGCTCCCACTGCAGCTGCGATATCCGGTCTCAAGATCAACATCTCATACATGAGACCACCGAATGCCGATGCAATGCTAGCGGGCCCTGCTAGCTCTACGGAGCATGCATCAACATATATATCCTTGGCAATAGGCATCTCTGACTAACAAGGCGTGTCAGCCACATGCATCTCCTGACTGTCCGCAAAAGACGCATCAACCTGTCGTGCAACCTCAGAGCAAACCAGCTGCTCTAGGTGTCTGCTGGAAGACATATCCTGCACAACTATATCCCCATGCTCACTGTCGAGCATAGAAAGGAATGACTGCATAATCGCTGACATCTCAGCCTCCTCTGCAATCATCCACTGCAAACATGACCACTCAATCTGCTGTGACTCACTAGAGCTCTCATGCTCTAACTCCGTATGCATAGACTCTTGCACAACGTCCTCCTGTTGTGACTCACTAGAGCAAGACCGCTCTACCTGTCTATCCTGCATAGAAGTATCTCGCACAACTCACTCTCTGCTTTGCTCAGTCACTAGCAAAGCATGCATGTCTGACTCTGTCACCTCTCTGTGTGACTGCTCAAGTCGTGCCCCAATTGTGTGCACAACAAGCTCACTACTCTGCACTCCATGCAAAGCATCCTACAACCCACAAGCAAAAGAGACTCGCCTGCTCTCTCGCTGTCTACCTGGCTGCATGATCACAGAGACAACACCGTCTCTCGCGTGATCCACATGCAATGGGTAACCTGTACCACTCCTGGCACCTCTCGCAATCACTAGCGAACCCAAATGCATCACAAAATCTCGCTCTCGTAGCGAAATCTGACATCCACTATCCCGTAACTGTCTGACTGAGATCAAATCCCGTCTCAGATCTGGCACATAACGCACATGATGCAGGGTAAATCTCATACCACTGGGCAAGGACAAACATACATCTCCTGTACCCTCAATGTCATACATAGCACCATCAACCATGTGCACACAACCAAGTCTCCCACTAGAAAACGTGCTAAACCACTCACGATGCGACGTGACATGGAAAGTAGCATCTGAATCTAGTAACCAATGTGAAGACAATGTGCAATCCGATATGCAATCCGTAGACATAAGATCGTCTGAAGACAAGCTAGATGTAAATGTGACATCGCCGTCACAAGCATACTCAGTAACCACCGTACTGATCTCACTAGCATCTGTCATGCCCAAATCTGCATCACGCATCTGTCGCCTCCGTTGTCTCAAACGCCTGAAACATCGACGCCTAATGTGCCCTCTATGTCCACAATGCCAACATGTCAAGTCTCTATGCCGTCGAGACTTGCGTGTGGGACCAATCTCTCCCATGGACATAGAAGTGGGACTAGACTTCCCTGTAGACATGGATGTCCCGTACATAGCATGTAAACTCTGCCATAAAGCATGAGTTGTAGTCTCCCTCGAGACCTGCCAGTAAACAGACTCAACCAGATGCAAACGAATCGTAGACATTGCTAACTCATCAAGATCCTGCCAATCATCATCACTCATAGACTTGGGCTTCGCCGATAAACCACGCAAGGGTTTATCCTGCCCCAAATCTGTCAATGCAACAAGCATATGTTCCTTCCAAGCAACAAAATCTGTACCATCAAACTGTGTCAGACCATAACGCTGGAAGTCAAATGAAAAATCAGCCATAATGCTCGCCAAAGAGCAACCAACAATGAGTAGCAAATGTCAACCAAATCAGCCCTAAACTGGCTCGAATTGCATCAACAAAAGTCTGCAAATATGGCTGTAAAATATGGCTGTAAATCAGCCCCAAAACAGCCCCAAAATTCAGCTCTTAAACAGCTGCATAAACAAGTCACAAATGTGTCCCAAATCAGCCTACAACTGAGCCATACATGGACACCTGCAAAGAGGAAACAATGGCTGAAAATTCAGCACCCAAATAAGCCCTCAAACCTACCTGTAAACTTGTAAACCTGTAGCTGAAACCTGCTGAAAAACCTCAAGCCATTAGTGCTCGAATCCGGCTACCTAGCTCGTAGCCACACAAGCATACATCACAATACTCACTCCTGTGAGTGTGCCAAGATAACTGTACGCCTGTCAAACCCGTGAGCTAATCACCAAGCCCACACTGTGCGGTATCGATGCATACACACGCACAAATCTCCCACCTACAGAGAACACCGCACGCAAATGCTGAGTGCAACCCGCAATCTCTACCTAGATCGCATAAATGATGCGCATAAAACTCCTGGGAAAATTTCGCCAGAGTTTCGTCAGTAAAACGGCCACAAAACTAGTAACCAAATTGACTGCACGCTCAAAACCATGAGCAACCAAAGCGCATCAAACCGCACTCCAAATGCATGCACCAATCTCCACACTTTGCATACATCATTGCAAACACCTGCAAATCTAGTACACAAATATCTGCTCTACCTGTGACTGCCAAAAAACATGCTCGAGGCATACATTGCCGAGCTCAAAATGCAATCACATTAGTCTCCCTGAGCATCAAACCACATAAGGCATACATCGTATCCTCCCACCTGTGAGGAAACTTGCAGCAAATATCACTCTCACATCTGAGAGCAAACCATGTGTGGAATCCTCAACACACAATAAACAACTGCTGCTGCTACAGAAAATTCAGCGTTCAGAATTTTAAAATTCTGATATGACGAGCGCGTCCGGAGCGTGCCAAAACCCCAAGGTAGACTCCTGGATCATATGTATCCGAGTCCGGGTGTGAAAGCTATGCCAAAAACAGTGTTTTTGGGACCCAAAAGTGCACAAATAAACTTGCTGCTGTACCTGCTGTAATTCAAAGAATAATTTCAGCAAATAGACATCACCATCGCGTTCGGAGCGTGCCAAAACCCTGACCTAAACTCCTGGATCATGTAGATCTGACTCTGTATGACGGAGCTACGCAAAAAACTGCGTTATAGAGCCCGAAAATGGCAAAAACGAGCTGCACACAGTCTTGAACCTGCTCCTGCTCCACTCTGCGTGATGCAATGTCCTCTCAATGCAAGCTCCAACACAAGAGCTCTGCCACAACAGCATCCAAGCACTCGAATGTCAAGCTCTCCTCCGCCGAGCACTTCTCTAACGAGCTCCACTGAGCTCAAAAGCTCCTCTCACCAAGGAAGCCGCAACCGCCTCCTCGACCAAGCTTGACCACACCAAGCTCCTAAGCTCCAAAGACAATGCTCCTCAAGCTAAAATCTCTCTTCGTGAAACTCCACCGTCGAGAGCGAGCGAGCTATCGCCTCGAAGCTCTCAAAGCCGTCGTTCTCTCCGCGGTCACCATAGCTCTGATACCAATTGAAGGGGATCGGGGAGCACCACAGACGGAGAGTGTGAGAGAGAGAAGGAGACACACACACGATGTGGGTGGGGAGACTCCAAAGAGTGAGCAGCCCCCTATACACTTATGCTATGTATAAGGTATGCAAGTCAGTGGGCGCCCAAACTCTGGGCGGCCGGGCAAGGCACAGGCGCCTATACCCCAACAGTTGGTTGATTAGCTTGAGCTCTGCTATTTCCTTTAAGAGCTCCTCTTCTCTCTGAACCCGCATCAGTATCAGGTCCTTGCGCTGTGATTGTTCTAGCTTTAATTCCAACTCAAGATCTTTGTTTTTCTTCTCTAGTGCCTTGTACACTTTGTAAGTTCCTTTGATCGAGGCCACGACTGGATTTTCTCTTATTTATCGTAAGAAAATTACATGATCATTGATCGTTGTTCAGATTACTACAGAGAAGCATTGGCAACATCTAATTGCACCTGAATTTTTTGAGCTGACAGAGATGTCATAAGAAGTTCATTCGTAACTTCTGTCGGCTGCTCGTCTTTTGCTTTGCAGGCATCAGATAATTTGGTGAGAAAATCACCTAATTCCTCCATTTATTTTTGTTGCCTATCCCTAGCTAGCTGGTGCTGTTCACCTTCTGCCTTCATCTCCTGCACCTGCCTTTGAAGATTAGTGATGACAGTCATCCTGTCTTCTAACTCTCCTTGGAGAGCATCGATCACCATCTCAAGTTCTTTGGCCTTTGTGCTATGGCTTAGTACTGTTGAACGGAGTCTCTCCATCATTTCTTGCATCTGCCATGCATATTCATTGACTTGTACTATTACCTCATCATTTGACTGCCACTCCTCCCGTCTTGCCAGCTGAGATGTGCATGCAGCCTCATGTGTGTCTTTCTGCTGCGTCATAATTTCTTGTTGTTCTTGTGCGGAGGTAGATGATTGGTATTTTGCTTCATCATCATGAGGCTTTGATGCCTCGATGGTTTTTGGTTGAGTGTAAGTAGAAGGTGTTTCATCCTTCTCTTGATGTGCTGCAGTAGAGGGTGTTGGCTCAGATCCTCTTGTCTCTTCTAGTGCCGGACTTGCTTCCTTCTCTGGCTCGGGTTCTTTCTCTTGTGCAGTGGTAGCCTCTTTTTCTAGCTGTGCTTCTTTATCTTTATCTTTCTCTTGTTGGTCCGCCTCTTGTGCAGACTCTGTCTCTTTGTTGGATTCAGATTCATTGGTTTTCTTTGGCTCCGCTTCTTTATTGGACTCTTTGCCCGCCAGTGATGGTGGTGGGCTTGCCATGGGGTGTTCTTGTTGTTTGGTAGACGGTGAGGTTGGTTTGAAAGATCCTTATCATTGCTCTTGTTGGTCCGCCTCTTGTGCAGACTCTGTCTCTTTGTTGGATTCAGATTCATTGGTTTTCTTTGGCTCCGCTTCTTTATTGGACTCTTTGCCCGCCGGTGATGGTGGTGGGCTTGCCATGGGGTGTTCTTGTTGTTTGGTAGACGGTGAGGTTGGTTTGAAAGATCCTTATCATTGCTCTTGTGTTTCTTCTCTAGCTGTCTCCTCGGCTCATCTTTGTTCTTCCGCCTCTTTGACTTTTCTTGCCGCGTCTTTTGCCTCCTTTAGCTTGAGGGATTCGGCTTCTTGGTACATTCTTTCCAATCTTTTTGTCGGATCTTCGGCCTATTTTCTTGTGTGATGCTTCATTCTAGGGCCTTTAATTCCAGCCGGCACCCATTTCTCTGGCTCCTTCTACTTGTCTACTACATTGGTAGGCTTGTTTCTAGGGATTTCATTAGCGTGATCACGAATACGTGATCACGTTAATAACGTTGAGTGATCACATTTCAAAATACGTGATCACATTAAATATTCACGTGACTTTCCTTTAACCTATAGAAATTTTCCAATTCAATACATCCATTGGGGTTTTATCATATCTTGGTGGTCTTGATTTAGCATTCTTATAGTTTCCCAATGGGCCAGTCTAAAAAAGAACATACCCAGATGTGGTTTTGATGGATTACCACGTCACCACTTATCGACTTTTTTGTGATCTCGTTAATTGTGATTATGTGAATGTGATAATAAACATTGTCATCACAAGAAATTTCACGTGATCATGTAAATATTAAATTCGTGTCTGTTTCTCTCTTTCAAAGCATGCTTGTTTTGGGGCTGGCTCTTCTTAGTATGCGGCCACAGCTTTTCTTTTCATTTCTTCTCTACGAGCTCTCTTTATCTCGTCAGAGCTCTCGTTGGTGTGCCTTTCTGGCAAGCTGTCAGCTGATTCTTCATCGGATTTATATGATCTCTTTCCTGACCTTGTAGCTCTTGGAGAAGGTTGTGCTGCCAATATCCAGGTGTGTTGGAATTAGGGTTGCAGAGAAATGCACACAGCTTAGTGTGCAATGGAAAGATAGATAGCCCTAGAGTGATGGGCATATATCCCATGCAAGTGGGAAAAAACCTCCTAAAGAGCGAAAAAATGCCCCGGCGGTCCTAGTGTGTTTACACACATCACTACCATATGTATATGGTAACAAATCCCCCCTAGAGTGATGCGGTGAATGAGAGCTGGCACATGAGTAAAGGGAAGTTCCATGCCCTAAGGACACGATCAGTCCACAAAGGGGAGTAAGCCCAAAGCTTTGCGGAAAGCTTCAAGCTTCTCACGAGACAATGCCTTTGTGAAAAGATATGCAAGGTTGTCCTGTGTTGGCACATAAGCCAAGCTGATCTCTCCTGCTGAGAGCCTCTCACTGACATAGTGGTAATGCACCTCAATGTGCTTTGTGCGATCATGAAAAACTGGGTTCCTCGCAACTGCCAATGCGCTCTGACTGTCAGTGTAGATAGTGTTGGAAGTGTCCTGTCCAACACCCAAATCATCCATAAGGTGTCTGAGCCATACACACTCAACCGTAGCTGTGAAGACTTCCCTGTACTCAGCCTCACAACTCGAAGTGGCCACAGTAGGTTGCTTCTTGCTCAACCATGATATACATGAAATGCCAAGCATGAAACAAAAACCACTTGTGGACACTCGCGTGTCAAAACAACCAGCCCAATCTGAGTCCGAAAAAGCATGTAAGTCTGGCGGCAATGATCCCCCCTTGGGATAAAACAAGCCAAGATGTAAAGTGCCACTAAGGTAGCGGAAAAACGTCTTGACAGCCTGCCAATGCTTAGACCCTGGGCTATGCATAAATCTGCTGACCTGTGAGACTGCAAACTAAATATCCAGCCTCGTGTTGCATACATAAATGAGGCAGGCAGCCAACAGCAGTTTGGTAAAGAGTGACATCAGCAGGATCGCCAGCATCATGTAGACTCAACTTCAAACCTGTTTCCATGGGAGTGGCAATAGGTTTGCAATCCTCAAGTCCAAACTTACATAGCAATGTCTCTATGTAACTTTTCTAACACAAGGCAATACCACCATCACACTGCTTAAACTGTATACCCAAGTAATGATGCAACAGCCCCAAATATTTCATCTTGAAAGTAGCATTCGGATCAGCCTTAAATTCAGCAATATGTCTCTCATTTGGTCCAGTGATCAGCAAATCTTCAACATAACCACAATGAGAAGTACATCACCCTCATGCTTTACATACAATGTGCTTTCTGTTGGGCTGTTACGAAAGCCTTGTTTGACTAAATGAGTGTCAACTTTCTCATACCAAGCACGAGGAGATTGCTTCAACCCATACAAAGCCTTGTTACATTTGCACACTTTATCCTCTTGTCCTTTTATGACAAAACTGCGAGGCTGCGTTACATAAACTTCCTCAAATATGTCACCATTCAAGAAAGTAGTAACAATGTCTGATTGATGTACATCCCAACCAAAATGAGCTGCCAATGCACATAGAAAAGGCACAATAGTCATATGACAATTGGGAGCAAAAGTCTCTTCATAATCTATGCCTTTTTGTTGTGCATAACCCTTTGCAACAAGTCGAGCCTTATGGCGATCAATCTCACCATTCGGCTTGCATTTCAACTTGTAAACCCACTTCGTACCAATGGCCTTCTTGCTAGGAGGGAAATCACATAAAGTCCATGTGTCATTTTCTATGAGTGCATCATATTCTGATTGCATGGTAGCCATCCAATTTTTTGAATTATGTGATTCATCAAAAGACAGAGGCTCCTCAACATCATGTAAACTGGACACAGCCAAAGCATAACAATCTGATTCATAAGATGCATGGCAAGAGCCTGAACAAGTATGACTAGACAGAGGTGCATCCAATTTACTGTCACGCAAAGTGTGCACCATCCATTTTGGCATACCTCTAGCCTGCTCATTTTCAGCCCTTTCCTCATCAAGTACATCATGTACATCTGGATCAGTAATAGGCTGATCTGTAACATTTTCAGAAACCCCCATAGGTTGTACATTTGCCTCATTGGAAATTACATTCGTATTTCCACCACTGAAAAGAGGCAAGAAAGTGTCATAAATGTCTTGTGAGCTTACATTATTGTCTCTAGTACATGACAGCAAGGGCTTAACAGAAATCTGAGCAGACCTAGCTCTACGAGCTCTCCCCAAGTATTTGTCGACCTGCGAACGCTTGCCAAAGCTCACTGAAATCGGAGAAAGTGAGCAGGAGTGTGTTGGAGCAGCTGGCGACTAAGCCAGGGAGGACGTAACCTGCTCTGATTCTAATTGTTGGAATTAGGGTTGCAGAGAAATGCACACAGCTTGGAGAAGACGAAGGAAGCTCAAGGCACACAGTAGAGAGTGTATTACTTAGTGTGCAATGGAAGATTAGATAGCCCTAGAGTGATGGGCGTATATACAATGCATGGGGGAAAAACCTCCTAAAGAGGGAAAGAATGCCCCGGCGGTCCTAGTGTGTTCACACACATCACTACCACATGTATGGTAACAAGGTGTTCTGATCAGGATCGGCTGGTAGACTGTCGGCCATGCTGATAGCATGATATGCTATCCTCATCAAGACCTCTGGCGCACCCAAGTAAGTGATTTTGCCTTCTTTCTTGGTGCCCTTCAAAGTGGTCAGGACATACTGCACGTGGTCCATTGGTTGCCTTATTGTCGACTTGAGAACTTGAGCGAATGTGGTGGCCATGGTGTGATTTGGTGTATTGTACCTTGGTGGCCTTTGTGCCAAGAAATGAAAGTGCTGGTGGTGCAAGCGGACTGGCTCTAATTAAATCAGCGAATGTAGCCGCGGTTGTCTCTTTGGTAAATGTTCCTACTATTTTCCTGTCCCTTGCTTGCATGGTCATTCCTTCTCTGGGCAGTCTAAGTGCATATGCCACTATCTCTTTAGTGATGACCACTTCGACCTTGTTCCCTTGGGTGTCAGATATATATGCGGTTCCATCTTCTTTAATTGTGGATAGAAGCTTGTAGCTTTCTGAAAATCCACTTTGCAAGGCTCTTGTTTGTAGAAATCCCTGAGTCCCAACCTGCGGTTAGCCTCTTTTGTCTCTAGCTTTGCGGCTACATCATAGACTTCTTTGGGTAGGAGTTGCAACTCCACCTGATGCCCCTCTTCACTCTTGAATCTACCAGTGAAGACTGTAGTGTGGTGCTCTTCTAGCTGTTCTCTAGAGAGTTATGATGCCTTGGCTGCTTTAACTGTCTCGGGATCTAGTTGATAAGCGGGCATTTCATGTAGTTTCTCCTTTTGGTTGATCTTCTGTTTAGCCCTCTCCGCTACTTGCATGGCTCCTGTCAAATAGAGTGCAAAGTTAGCAGATTTGTCGGAATTTTCTCTGAAATGTCCTTTAGGCTGAAATGCTGACACTTTTGGTCCAATTTTCTTCAAATCAATTTTTGAACAAGCAAAGATGCATAAAAACATGCAAGGAACAAAATTGTGAAGTCCAAACAAATATTTGCAACCAAAGTAAATATCGCGTTTATTTACAGCTGAGGAAATTTTTCAATTTTTTGCAAACTTGGCTTTATAGGCTTGAAGTATATACCAAATACATGCTCAGAGTGAAATATGGGCTCATTTGGACGTATAGGGTGAGAATGGTATCATATTTTGGCTTTAGGTCTCTGAAACAGTAGATATAAAGGAAATTTGAGATTTTGAGCTCCAAATTGGTTCATATTTGGCTTGTGGGCTCAACACATTATGGCAAAATATCAAAAGTCCCCAAAATAATGGCAAAATATCAAAAGTCCCCAACTTTGATGTATAATGGCAAAATATCAAAAGTCCCCAACTTTGACTAGAAAGTAAATAATCACGATTATTAACTTTACTTCCAAAATTGACATTTTTTGGTACAAAGTGGTTCTAGGCATTGTATAGACCCTGTATCTGAGATATAAGGTGATTTGGATCAAGAAATGTGGTCCATAACCAAGAATTTGGCTTGCAAATACTTCTTTGCGTTTTTTGACAATTTCCAAAGTAATGGATGGTCATTTTGGCTCATACTTGATTTTTGGCATGTAATAGGTGTGTACACATGATAGGTGAGGTGAGGTGACAATTTCCAAGCAAAACTGATGCAAAAGTAAATAATCGTGATTATTTACTACATTGACAATTTCTTTGCAAAAATCACAAATTTTGACCTAGACATATTCCATACACCTAATACAAGTCCTAAATTAAATTTGGGTCATGTCGGAATCACTTTGTGCTTTGCCAACTCTGAAATCATCGTTTTTTGTGACTACACTACCTGTTGGGTTGGTCGGTCAACTTTGAGGATTTGGACTTGTCCACAACATAGTCGTAAAGCAACCTGTCCAATTCTGGCTCAATTGGAGTCAGTTTGACCCCGTATGTCAAATTTGATGCTTTATAACCTTCAAGCCATTTTCTGCTTTTCGAGGGCTTTGCTTGGTGGATTTCACCAAACCAATCATATACATTGTATATGGACCTCATAAGCAAGCCATCTGTGGAGTCAGGTCGAAATTTTGGCATTTACCAAAAACCTAACTTTTCTAATGGGGACCCCCTTGACCCCTACCCAATGGTTAAGTGATGATATAGAAAGGTTCTATTATGTTAGGGCATTCTATGGTTCAAATCCCATTTGATTTGGTCAAGCTGGCAGGCCGCTATGGTCAGTTTTAGGTCGTAGGTCTTCGTGCACTGCTCGATTTCTAGGTTTTTTTCTAGGGCTTTAGACTAGCTACTGAAGGTGCCGTGGGAAGCGTGTGCGAGTGCAAGTGCGAGAGCAGAGAAAGAGAGACTTGCCTTGGGTGGAGCGCACGACAACGTTATCCTGTTTGCAGCTCCTTATTCTATTGTATTAAAGAATAAGTGTATACATGGTTAAGTTAGTAGATGGGTTAGTAGTAAGTGGGATGTCCGATCAGTTGGCCTCCAACAAACTCCCACTTGAAGGCCAACGCAGCCCAAGTGACTTGGTATGTACAACCATTAAGCAATCTAGTGGCTTCAACCTATACCCATCAACTCACTGCATTGTGTAAACCGCTCCAAAGCTAAGCCTTTCATCAAAGCATCTGCTGGGGAGTCGTCAGTGTGTACCTTGACCAAATCAATGAGCTTTTTGGCCAAGAAATCTCTCACGAGATGATACCTGACTTCAATGTGTTTCGATTTGGAGTGAAACACGGGATTCCTTGCCAATGCAAGAGCACTTTGACTATCACAATATATCACTGGAGTCTCATCAATGCCATGATTTCTGACCAAGCGAGATAACCATACAGCCTCTTTACTTGCATCCGACAATGCAACGTAGTCTGCTACCGTAGTGGAAGATGACGTACAATCTTGAAGACATGACCTCCAAGATACTGCTGCTCTAGCAAATATGAAGACATAGCCAGATGTCAATCTTCTATTGTCGACACAACCCACATAGTCTGCATTTGCATAACCCATGATGGATGCATCACTGTTCCCAAAGCATAAACACCTGCCGACTGTACCTTTGAGGTACCTAAGAATGTGCTTCACTGCTTCCCAATGCTTGCTGCCAGGATTTGCCATATATCGGCTCACCACTCCCACTGCAAAAGCAATGTCTGGTCTTGTGGCCACCATAGCATACATGAGATTGCCCACTACCAAAGAATATGGTACCTTAACCATTTCAGCTCGCTCAGCATCATATTTTGGTGCATCTTCCTTGCTGAGTTTCAAGAATGCCTACATTGAGGTACTCAATGCTTGCCCCCCCTGCATATTGAAACACTGCAAAACTTTCTCAATGTATGTTTCCTGAGATAACTCAAGAATACGACGTTTGCGATCTCTTTTGATTCGCATGCCAATAAAGTGTGTAGCATCCCCCAAATCTTTCACTGCAAGATTATTGCTAAGTGTTTTCTTCAAGTTGACAATTTTCGCAACGGATTTCCCATCTATAAGCATGTCATCAACATACAAAACTAGAATGATCATCGAGCCATCATCTAGCTTTCTTGTGTACAAGCAGTGATCCTCTTTGCTTCTTTTATATCCTTGAGACCTCATACATGCATCAAATTTATGGTACCACAGCCTTGAACCCTGCTTTAACCATAAAGTGCCTTTTTGAGCTTACATACTAGCTCCTCACGAGATGCATTCTCCTAAACAAACCCTTCACGCTGTTGCATGTAAACATCCTCATCGAGATCCCCCTGAAGAAACGTTGTCTTCATATCCATTTGGACAAGTTCCATGTCCTCAATTGCTACAAGACCAAGTATGGTTCTAAGCATTGTCATCTTGACCATAGGCAAGAAGATTTCATCAAAATCGACTCCCTTTTGTTGTTTGAACCCTTTGGCTACAAGTCTAGCCTTGTACTTTGGATCTGGATCGCCTGAGGTAAATTTCTTCTTGTAAACCCATTTGCAAGGTAAAGCTTTTGTATCATTTGGCAGTTCTACCAAGTCGCAAGTGTCATTAGTCAGAATCATGTTATACTCAGATTCCATAGCCTGTTTCCACTTCACCACATCATCCATCATCATGGCTTCTTGGTAGCAGTTTGGCTCACCGCAATCGGTCAACATGATTAATCAAGAACCGGCTCGAAACGTGCAGGTGGACGAGAGACTCTAGTAGACCGTCTCACTCCTTGACCATTGCTATCCGCTCCCTCTAGAGTATTGCCAGTGGAAGGTACATCACTAGGCCGTTGAGTTGATTTCACTGTCTCCGAGGCAACATCCTCAAAAGTGACTCTCCGAATCTCTATTTCCTTGATAGGTTGTTTATGCATCTTCGACTCATTGAAGATCACATCTGAAGTACGAATGACTCGACGAGATTTCGGGTTCCAGAGACGATATCCCATCTCTCCATCTGCACCATATCCAATGAAAATACATTTGTGTGACTTTGGCTCTAACTTCTGTCGAAGTTGTTTAGGCACGTGAGCATAAGCTTCACAACCAAAAACAAGTAGATGGTCATAGTGGGGCTTACGTTTAGACCATAACTCTTCTGGAATCTCATAATTCAATGGCGTACTAGGCGAACGATTTATAATGTGCACTGCGGTCAAGACGGATTTTGCCCAAAAGCCTTGTGTGAGATTTGCCATGGAAATCATGGCTATGACTCTTTTCTGGATCGTACGATTCATGCGCTTAGCAACTCCATTCTGAGCTGGTGTGTATGGTGCAATAAACTGCCTTTTAATCCCCCTTTTAGCACAGAAATTATCAAACTCCTTGGAGACATACTCTCCATCGTTGTCAGTTCGTAACCTCTTGAGTTTCTTGCCAGACTGATTCTCAACGAGTGCTAAAAATTTCTAAAACACAGGAAGAACTTGATCCTTATGTTTCAAAGGATATGCCCACACCTTTCAAGTAGAGTCATCTATGAATGTCACAAAATAGCTGGCCCCCCCTAGAGATTTGGTTGACATAGGACCACAAACATCACTATGTACTAAATCTCGAGGTTCAGCTCGCTTTTGACCCAATGGTAAGTGCACGGACCTAGTCTGTTTGCCATAGATATAGTGCTCACAAACAAGAAATTCAACATAAGACAAGACAAGTAAGTAGCCAAAACGAGTCAAAGTCCTCGTTCCTTTTTGGCTAATATGACCTAGCCGGCAATGCCACAACTCAGTAGACGGCAGCTCGACTATAGATATGTAATCATGACCAACATCTGACACATGCATGGAATACAAGGTACCATTCTTTTGACCTCTAAGTACAACAAGTACCTTTGTGTACTATCCACGAACCATTGCCAAATGTGGTGTTGTAGCCCAAATCATCAAGCTGACCACCAACAGAAATCAAGCTTTTAGTCAACTTGGGCACATGTCTAACATTACATAAAGTAAAGTGTGTGCTATTCCTTAGATGCAATTTGAAATTTCCGACACCCTCAATGTCTAGTTCATAAGCATCACCAAGTCTCACTTTGCCACAAGAGTGAGAACAAGTAGAGAACCACTCTCTATGTGGTGTCACATGGAAACTCGCACTAGAATCTACCATCCAATTTTGTGCATACTGCGCATCTTCTGTAACAAGAGCCTCCACAGGTAGATCTGCTGTGAAGACCAATATGTCAGAGGTAAGTGGCATAATAACCGCTGGAAGAGTCTCTACAATAGGAGCATTTGAGGACTCTAGCACATTGATCTCCTCTAACTTTGCTTTACCCTTGTTTGAATCATCAGACTTAAGTTTCACCAGATTGTTTATCCTTCTTGCTTTGCTGCCATTTCTTGCAATCCTTATTCACATGCCCTTTTTTATGGCAGTGATAGCACTCAACATTATGCATAGAATCCCGTGACTTACTACATGAGACTCCACGTTCCTTGCTTTTGACACTACTTTGAGTGCAACCCCTCTGTCTATCACTAGCAACATACGCATCACCATCCTTCTTGCCTTCGAGAGATTTCCTACGAATCTCCTCAATAAACAGACTCCCAAGGACGTCATTGTACACTACGTACTAAGTAATTAAGGCAATGTTTGAAGAGGTAGGAAAACGTTTGATATTAACGTGTGATTTCTTGCAAAATTACCTAATAATCCCCTTATAATTCATCATCAAGGGAAAATTTACTGATAATATCTTCCCGATAAGTGTAAATAGTGTATATACTAACAGAAAATCATCAAAAATAGTCCTTTTTTGGGTATTTTTTCATCATTTTTATTGATAATGGGGCTGAAAGATAGAAAAATCCAACAAAAAACAATAAAGCTGTGTTTTTCAATGGATTTTCTTGATTATTGGATTTTTACTTTACTTTTTTAGAGCATTTTGCTATTTTCTTTGATTTTTAAATAAACAGGTCAAAAATTAATAATAAATAGCAGGGAAGCTCAGATGGAATAACAGAAGACACAATGGTGATCAGAAAGATAAGGCGCACAAGCACAAAATTTTTCAATGAAATAAGAAGATGGAAGCGGGGAGCCTAAATTAGGCGGCCATGCCTACTTTTGCAAAATTCTTGCACAATGAGCTACAGGGATCTGATCAAGGAAATTTTTGAGTTTAACATAGATTTCACGGCCTAGTAGGATGGGGGAGTCTGGGAAAATTTGGTTCGGGAAGTCTAGGTATAGATATCCAAGGTAGGCTAAAACCACCTCATTTCCACTTGGAGCCTTTGCAGAGAGAGATTTCGGCCTCTTTCGCGCGACTTTTCGGAGCCCGCAATTGACCATTTTCAGTGCCGTCTCACCATTGCTTGATTGGTTTTACGGTTTGTGGAGAAGATAAGTGCTCCTTTTTCTTCCAAACCATTTTCATGTTAGGTGTCGTGCTTGGAGATACTTGTCTCTGTGTTTTAACCCTTGGAACCTTCTTTTGTTTTGTCGGTGAATTTTTAGGCACCCAGATCTGAATCGGTTTATCCTTAAGCTATGCTTTTGGTACCCAAATTTTCCTGACTCCTTGCATGCTACTTGTAGCATTTGATTGTCGAGGGGATGGAGAAGATTGACTACTTCATGGTTTGGTCTGCTGATTGCTTCTTTTCCATTCCTCTTTGCTTGGTGCAATTGGAACAATGAGTTTCCCTCCTTTAGGTGATAGCTTTAGCTGATTTGTATCCCAATCTGGTACTGCTTTATATGTTCGCATCCAAGGAATTCCAAGAATCATCGTTTCATTCATGTGTTTATCTGGTAAGCATACAAACTGATGAGGACATGAACATCCATGTACTATCATGTTCAAGTTGACTACTCCCAATGTTGGGGTTGGGTTCTTGTTGCATCCTTTGATTGTCGCTATGCTTGACTTGTTGCCTTCTTGTATGGGAAATAACTGATTGCATTTACTCTAGCTCCTGTGTCAACCAAAGCATTAGTACTATGACTGTTGAGTTGTACTTTGATGCGCAGGTCCATTCCATCTAGCCAGTCATCATCTGTTGAAACTGCGTCCTTAGGTAATTCCCATTGTCGATCATCTATTTCCAGAGTGTTGATGGGAATCGGTATCTGTTAATTCTTGAGAGCAGCTTTCCGCTTGAGTACCCAAATCCGAGCTTCCTCTTGGGCTTCATGCTGTTTGATCTTCCTTTTTTTGGCTGCATGCATTCTTTCTAGCAATTTATTGGTTAGTGGCAAATTATATTTTTTTAAACGAAATCCACTAATCCAATTAGCCATTGGTTCACCATCTAGGGTGGACAATTTTACTGCTCCACTTGGAGATACATCTTCAATGGTAAATGATCCGTTTTTCTTTGTCTTAAACTTGGGAATGTGTTGCTTAAGGGAATAGACTAAAACTAAATTCCCTTTCTTGAAGATTTTTGTGATTAAGTGGGAATCAAAAAACTATTTTTGTTTCTTCTTTTGTGCATAGATATGAGCTACAGCAATTAGCCTTTGCTCGTCTAGCTTTTCCAAATCTCCAAGTCGTTTTTATAATTCATGTCCAGTCCACTCAAGATTCTGTGCTACCCTTAATGTCGGCAATAGAAACTCTATTGGAAGTATGGCATCAAGACCATAAACAAGGTTAAAGGGTGTAGCATTTGAAGCTGTTTTGAATGAAACTCGGTAAGCCCATATAGTAGCATGGAGATTCATTTCCTAGTCTGTCCTTCCTAAACTAACCACTTTAGTCAGCACCGAGCTAAGAATTTTATTCGTATGCTCAGCTTGTCTGTTTGCTTGTGGGTGATAGGGAGCTGATTCGTTATGGATGACCATAAACTCATTAAGCAAATACTATATTACCTCATTGAGGAAATGAGTTCCCCAATCACTGACAATCTCTATTGGCAATGGTTCTGACATCATTCTTTTGAGTTGCTTTAGCCTCGGCCCACTTGGTCAAATAGTCCGTAGCTACAATGATATATTGAGCTTGGGTTCTATAAGCAAGTGGTTGTGTTGGTCCAACAAAATCATATCCCATTTTGTGAAAGCTCTAGCTCCACCATCATTGGTCTTAAGGGCATGCTATCTACTTGTGTTGGCATTTTTGCTCGTTGACGAGCATCACATCTTTGAACATATTCTTTGGTATCTGCAAAAAAGTGTTGGCCACCATATGTCTGCCATCAAGATTGCTCTTACGGTGGTCTCACTAGAAAAGTGACCTCCAGCTAATCCAGCATGTGCTTGTTCTATAATCGGAATATACTCATTTTCATTTGTACAAAGAAGCAAATGTTGATCTTTACCTCTTCGATACAATTGGTTCCCAGTAAGAGCATAGTCTCTTGCTTTAGTTTCAATTGCTCTTTGACAGCGTTTACTCATATCCTCAGAAAATGTTTGGCTCAATAAGTAAGTAACCAGATAACTACTCCACTTAGGAACAGGTGACATTTGAAACAATGTTACATGAGGTATGGGTGTTTCTTTTTGACATTGAGGGTAATCCTTTACGAAATATCAAACATCTCTCCTCATAATCGGCCAAAATGTTCCAAGTCTCAGGATTTGTTGCATAGTTTGGTCTTCCGCAAAGTGAAGTCCTACTATGGTAACATGTGCTTGATTTAGTTATTGTTCTTTTTCTTCAAGATTAATGCATAAAAGCAATATCCCGTCCCGGTTTCTTTTGTATAGCCTACCAACTAGTAATTGATACATAGCCGATTGCTCAATCAATCCGATTGTGATAGGAAGTGGTATTTTTTAGTCCACTTGAGCAATTTTCATCAATGACACAATGTTTTCCGACCATCTAGGTATCATTTCCACTGAGAACAAATAGGCATCTGGTAGATCATCATCTACCCCTTTAGGTGATTCCCCTGAAACAATCCTTGACAAATGATCAGCCCGTTGATGTGTAGTGTCTTTTTTTACAACCACAATGAATTCAAATTCCATAAGAATGATGAACCATCTCACTATTCTTCCTGTGCTACATAGATTGTTGACCAAATATAACAAAGCTTGGTGGTCCACAAAGAACACAAACTTGTTGGCTAATAGGTAATGTCTACACTTTCTAACGGCATAAATCATTCCTAATCCTTCTCTTTTGCTGGTGGTGTAAGTCTTTTCCGCCATGTTCAATTGTCGGCTAGCATAAGAAATAGGAAAGTCAATTTTCCCATGTCCTAGTTGAGCTTTCAATATTGGAGCTGAGGTGAGAGCTTGCTTAATCTTCATGAAGGATTCTTTGCATGCCTCGATCCATTCAAAGTGCGTAATCAAGCTATACATGGTTTTTGCAATTATAGCGTACATGTAGATGAACCATCGGTAATATCCACAATGCCCCATGAAGGCTTGTACCCCCTTGACTGTTGTTGGTCTAGGCAATTCAGCAATGACATAAATCTTCTCAATATCAGTAGCTATGCCATTTTTAGACACTATATGTCCATGAATTTTTCCTTGTCTACCCATGAATGTGCACTTTTCAAGGTTTAAGAAAATCTTATAAAGTCTACATTTTTTGAATACGTTTTTGAGGTGTTCAAAATGATCAGCCCGGATTGATGAATGTACGCATAGATTATCCATATATACTTTTAAGAATTTCCTAAGATATTCTTTGAAAGCACGGCTCATCAACCGTAGAAACGTGGCTGGAGCATTAGTTAACCCAAACGGCATAACCCGATAGGCAAATATACCCCATATGTTGCAAAAGCATTTTTATGCTGATCTTTTGGATCAACCAAAAGTTGATTGTATCCCAAAAAGCCGTCTAAGAAGTTGTAAGCTTCTTTCCCTGCAACTCGTTTTAAAACATGCTCAGTTATCGGAAGAGGAAAGTTGTCTCTAATGGTAGCTGCATTCACCTTTTTGAGATTAACACACACTCCTAATTTTCCATTCTTCTTGGATACTACCGCAATTGGAGATACCCAATCTATGTGTTCAATTTCGTAAATGAATTCGGATTCCTTTAGTTTTTCAATCTCTTATTTTATCTTCCTGGCAAATGTTTTGCTATTATACGTGTATGGTCTCTGTCTACTTGGTTTCACATCATCTCTCATGGTATGGTATGTTGACAGATTTCTCGATCAACACCCTTGAGATCCTTGTAAGACCAAGCAAAGATATCTCGGTATTCCTTTAACAAGCTCAGCAAAAGCTTTTCTTCTTCTTCTATTAGGCCATTCGCAATGTAAGCCGCTCTAGGCTCTTCTCTTGGTTCAGCCAACTTTATCTTTTTAGCGTTTTCAGGTCCTCCGTAAGACTCGCCCTGTTTCTGTAGTTCCCTAACAGGTTGTTCGACTATGATTTTCCGATCTTAGAGACTATACTTTGTGTAATGGGATGGAACATGCATTACATCCTTACCATCCTCTTCCGTGGTTTCCATTTCGATTGTGTATATCTCCTTTAGAGCTTTTTTCAACTCTTGATATTTCTTTTTTCGCTCAACTCTGATCATGAGTGGCTTTTTATCCTATGATTTTTCTTGAGTACCCTTGCTTGTTTTCTTTGATGTCTGAGCCATTTCTCAGTTTTTGTTTGAAGGATATCTGCCAGTTATTTTGTCCTTGACACAAATATTTTCTGCATCACGAATTGTGTTTTACTGGAGACTGATGGCATAGGTCGTGTTTTTTGGTGTCTCTTTTTCGTCTATACCATTTTTGTCTTTTTTATTTTTGGTTTGGAAAGTCAAAAAACTTTTCCTCCCCTCCTTCTAAGAGTAGCTTAGCTCTCGTATGCTCTTTTTTTGAGCCCAAATCTTCTGAGGTAGCTGAGTGTTCATCTATCTCATCAATTGCATCATAATAGAGGTCTGAAAAGACTTGTTGAGCTTTCATGAAGTCCTTGGGTTCCTCGTCCTTGTCTTCAATCTTGAGGATTGAAATCATTTGGATGGGAATTATGTCGTAGCCATCCTCATTGCAAAATTGAGTAGGCATAGACGTATTCACACATACATCCATTGTTGCTAAAATTTGAGTCCATCCGAATGGCTCAAATAAATGCTCTGGAAAGGGTTCAAGTACATAGGCTTCGTCTGTGCAGTCCCTTTCTATGATACATTCTTCTCGTCTTAAGCTTCCGTTTTCTGAAGCTCCACACATCCAAATAGGAGTGTCTTTGTTTAACCAGAATGGGAGTTTAGATTCAGCCGAAGAGACTAAATCAAACTCTTGGATGGGTGTTTTCAAGGCATCTCTATAAGTGTGATCTTTTAGATTTACTCTTGTTATAGATTCCACTTGCTTCAAGTACAGATAATTCTTTCCCCAATCTTGGATAAGTTGTACCTGTCGCATGAAAGGTCTTCCCAATATGATTTCATAGTTGAGTTTTTTCCAAAGTCTACTATGGCAAAAGTGTGTTGATATTCAATTCCACAGGAATTGACTATCCCTTTTTCAAGCAGCCCTAATGGTCTCTTAATGTGTCCGTCAGCCAACTGCAATTTCATTTGATTTTGTCTAATGGTTGGTTGTCCCCAGGATTCCCATACTGCTTTAGTGGCTATGGCTATACCAGCTCCACTATACAGTATTGCCATGGTTTCAATGTCATCATATTTCACTGGAAGGGTGGTGTTTCCTTCTTCCCCTGCATAATATTCTCCGACTTTGTTCATGGGAGCTGATCGAATCTCTTTGTTTTACATTTCATTTTTCAATTCTCTCAATTTTTTGAGATTAACCCCCATTATCCCCACCTTCTCTAGGGTTTTTTGTAAATCATTCCATAAGTATGGTCTAAGTGTTAACAGTTCTCCCAAGGTAAGAGTGCATTGGATCGGTGTAGACATGATCAAATGAATGTTGTCTACTTCTAGGGTCTGTTCAGCTCTTTTTACTTGAGTGGTCTTAAACACGATGGATTCATCTTCGTTATCTCCCAAGTAAGAAGGTAATGTTTTTAAGGTCAATGGTTTTGACATTCCTGAAGCTTCCAATCCGCAATCCCCGTACAAGGATTGTACATCCATGTTCATATCAGAAGGTAGGTTATCCAACCAGACTTCCTCTATAGGAGCTGACTTTAGAGTTAGGCTCCCATCATTGATCTCTCTTACTTTTTCCCATAAGTGTCCTGGTCAATCTTCCTCTACGAATGGAATTTTGTCTAAGACATCTTTGCTATCAGGCATTATAAGCTCTGGTTTGTTTGTTACAAAGTGGGGTTCTGCCACCACATCGGATTTTTCTTTTGTTTCTTTTACCGCAAGCTCTTCAGGTTTTGCAAGACTTTCATGCTTGGGTTTTTGTTTTTCCAGAATCTCTTGCGTGATTCTTACCAAATTTTGATAAGCTTCCAGCTCAGCTGCTTCCATGTCTGGAGAATGATAGTTTTTCCACTTGTTTTTCATGTTTTGGCGTGCTTTAAGTCCTGCTTGGTAGGCTTCCAAGGCGGCATTAATAGGCTCAAAAATTCTATCAACCAGAATGGATCCTCCAGATTTTCTTGAATTCACTTCCAATTTATTTCAACTTTTCCTAGAATAGCTTCTTTGCTTTCTCCTCGATTTTAATCCGTTGTTTTTGTTTTCTCATCTCATATCTTTTACTTTTGCTCCTTTTGATTCTTTGAGAAGAAACTTTTGTATTTTCCGAATCATCAGAGGAGTTATGTTTCTTTTTCTTTGCCTTGGCTCTAGTGATTACCTTGATTGGAACAATCAGTTCACTCTCTGATGAGCTACTAGGTATCACTTGGACTACGTTTACTATCGTTTTACCCTTGTTCAAAGGATTTTTAGGACAATCTTCCGGAAAGTGTCCTCCCTTTTTGCAACATTGTAAGCAATAGGCTTCAATTGGTTTGAGGTTTTTGTTAGGCTCTGGACATTCATTTTTTCAATGATCATTTTTTCAATGATCATCAGCACTACAGTTATGACAGTTTCCTGTTCTTGGCTTCATCATGGGTCTTACCATGGGAGGTCTAAAACCTTGATTAGCTACATAATACTTTGGTGCGATCTCTGGTGGAGCATAATTCACTGTTTCTTCCATTGGTGGTGGATGTGGATTATACCAATCTCCTTCTACCATTACTGTAGATGGACTAGGCTCGGCATAGGGTGTAACACGTACTAATGCTTGTTCATCTATGACTCCTTCAGAGTGCATGTACTTTATAGGCACTGCATTATGTCCTAGATACGAAGGTTGTTGTCCCAACACAGGTTGAGTTCTTTCCATGCCCATTGGTGGTCTTTGAGCTGGTGCCATATTAAGCGGTATCTATATATGGGTTGTCCTTGTGGCCTCATGGGCACGTATTGAACATTTCATCATACTTTGGTCAAAAATAGCACTCATTGGTCTCATGGTTGGTCCATTTACCCTCGATTGCACACCATTTCTATGGTCTAATTGGTTGGCCTTGTCGAGGTATCCCTTATCCTGGTCCCCTCATAAGTGCTTTTTGCATGTTTTTCATCATGTCGTTCATCCTTTTAGCATATATCTTCTATGGCTGAGAGTGGTGTTGCAGCAGCCGTTCCCACTTGTGCTGGTTTAGTGGATGCTGTTTTCTTGCTTTGGTTATTCTTAGGGACATCTTCCTCGTTGAAAATTTTGCAATTGTCTCCTAAGTCAATAGCATCTGACACACATGCTTCTAGGGTTGGATGCCTTTTACTATAGGGTATAGCATGAAGTTTTTTGTTCAACAGTCCCTCTAAAAACAAAGATACAAGTCGTTCTTCTGCAGGTATCTCCAGCTCTAGGCATCTAGCAATGTATTGTTTCATTCGAGTTGCACAATACATAAAAAACTTACCATGTTTCTATTTAAAGCTGTAGATTTGAGCTACCGTATTATGTTTGATCTCTGTTTTGGAACAAGCAACTACAATTCCTTGAGCTAATGTTTCCAAGTCCATGATTGACCTTGGTGGAATGTTTTGGAACCATGTCAATGCTTTTCCTTCTAATAGCATTCCAAACCCCTCAAATTGAGTATGGAAATCGAATATATGCTCTGCTCTAAGCACTTGCTTAAAGCTTGCTAAGTGGTCGTATGGATCCCTTGATCCACTGTATTTTTTGACCCATTTTTGAAAATTAGCTGGTCTGACGTGTCTGTTTGGTTCAACTCCCGGTCTCCTGGTAGCTGGTCCTGTTCCGAGTCCTTCAAACCAGTCGGTGGAAATAGTAACTCATGTAGCTCTGGATTGGCCTTAGTGTCACCCAGTTTTCTACGTGATGAGGTGGTTTTTGGTTTCTTCACATTACTCTCAAATGATCTCTCATGGTGTTTATCTCTTGGAATTCTTTTCGGTCCTTGTCCCAATATCCAATCCCGTATGGAATACCCTTGGTATTTGGTTTGTTCTACCTCCTCACGAGTCATCATAACAAAGCTGTTGTTATAATAATTCCTAAACAGGCAGGTTGGTAGGTTTGTTGATCCCTTATCTTTGATCTTGAAGATATAGATGATCTTCATGTCCATGAATTGGTTTGGCATGAGAAGTCCACAAAAGATCTTTTATGTTTCTATCTTCCCAACAATAGACTCCGATCCTAGGATTATCCGTACTAAGCCGTTTCAAAGGCTTCAAGTCTACTTGACCATATTCCTCAAATTCTAAAGTTGGTGGTCCTTATTTTGCTGACATATCCGGGATTATGGTGTTTACTTCTAACCCCCATTTGTCTATCACGTCAGGGTTTTTGACTTGTAAATACTGAGTTCCGTTTTGATCCATGTACATTTTTCCTTGTTTGTTTACCCTAATCTCTTCTTCGAACTCAATACCATGGTCATCAATGCGAATAGCATACTCCTCGTTAGGGTCCAAGTAAACCTAGGCTCCATGACGGTTAGTCTCATAAAAAGATAGTATATGCTTATAGCGCACTGTCATTTCGGTTTTCGAGTGAATCGAGTAAGAAGACATTTTGGATGTTGAATCTGAAAAAGTGTCTTAGACTTCGTCAGGAACTGTGTGCAAGGAAGTGCCTTGATTCACACTTTCTTTGGTTGATATTCTACTGGAGGTTTCTTCGCCGAGTATGCCCTGATTTCCTAGTTCACGACCAGATCTAAGGTTCATATAGACTTATGAAGCCGTGGATAGAGTACTTACTTTGCATTGACTTGTCGTCAATTTCCACTTGATTCAATTGCAACTTTCTGTCAAGCCACTGATTTCTCGTCTGCAACCTGATTCCTGTACAAATTTGATCAAGTTAGCTATTCTTCTATAAAGACAATAGAGTTTTTGCTAACTCTTGTGATTGGTCTCTGTGTATCACTTCAAATTGAGCTATGGAAGTCAAAATGTGACTTTCAAATTCGACTTCAGCAAAAAATCAAAGGTTTGATCTGCAACCTAGAAACTGCATGTACATGTATCAATTTTGATTCAATTGAACCCAAAATTACCCTGTGGCTTTATATTATATTGGTCTATCACGTTATAAGTTCAAAAGTCAAAATTGATGTCTCTGGATAGCAGAAGTAAATAGTCGTGATTATTTACTTCTTTTTGTACTTTTTTTATTAGTTTGGCAAGTATACAACTTGTTAAAGTCTCTGGACAAGTTTCAACAGGTTTGGACAAAATCTGATCAAGTTTATTAATTGTTTTGTGTCCGCACTCTAATTTCGAGAATTTGGCTTAAGTCTCACTTTTGGGATCCAATTTCACCAAAATTGATTTGTGAGGTCTACTTGATATGCTTGACCTTGTGTTATACTCAAATTTGCACATTTCTCAAGTTTTGAAGCAGATGTAAATAATCACAATTATGTACTCCAGGTATAATTTTGCAACTTTTTGCCCCAACTTTGACACAGATCTGTTAAAAACCTTAAGTTACGGTCACTAGCCAAGTTTCATCAAGTTTGGATAATTTTTTGTCAAATGGTTATCAATTATGTGTTCGCAAACTAACTTTCCAATTTTAGTCACAATTTTCAATCCAGTGATCCAAATCTTACCAAATTTGGTTTGTGGGCTTATTACAACATGTAAAACTAGTGGTATGCTGACTTGGTCAAAAAATTGAAAAAGTGGACAGATGTAAATAATCGTGATTATTTACTACTGACAAATTTTTGCATCTTTTTGGTCAACTGAGCATGTACACATGTTTATCACATCAATATAAGCCTATGAATCAATTTTCAACAAGTTTGGATAAATTTTTCCCCAATTTATACTCAAGATTCAAAGTCAGTACAAACTTTAGTTTTTACCCAGTTTTTTGTCAGTTTAGTGATCCAAATCTCTTGGACCTTTACAAAAGTTGTTTGTACACATGCAATGAGTCAATGGTATGAACCTTGGTCAATTTAGAGCAGAAAGTTAATAATCACGATTATTAACTTTAGGCTTGAAATGAACATTTTTTTGCAATTTTTTCAAAGACAGTCTTTATATGAGCTATTTTAAGCCTATATCAAGTCAAAACTTAATTTGACCTAAAATGTCAAGAAAAAGTAAATAATCTGAGTTTTGGCCAACACTTGAATTTTTTTACGTCGAAGTGTCTTTGAGCTTACCAACTGGTTCAGACACTCTCAAGCTTACTCTCCCGTCGGATTGAGTGGATTCGAGTCTTAAAGACCTGCAAAGGTTAGTGTTAAAAGTCCTTAGACCTAGGACCTTAGGCAAGCTAGAACTGAGCTTGAGGTACGAACCCAACCCAAGCTTGAGGTGCTTGTCGTGCCTTCTGAAACTAAGGTTCTTTACGTGCTTGTCGTGCTTGCTGACTAAGGTTCTTGTCGTGCTTGCTAACTAAGGTGCTTGAGGTGCTTATATGCTTGATGATTAAGGTGCTTGAAATGCTTAAGGTACTTGGGGCCCAAGATGCTTGAGGTACTTGAAGTCAAAGCAAGACCTATAAAGGAGGGGGTGAGCCCAAAGAGTAGGGGGTGGGGTTGAATGGTCTTTCCCTCACCCAAGGGACACCCCTTGCTCAAAGAGGCAAATAGGCCTCATGTTAAGGCCCTAGCTAAGTTTCCCCCATAGTGTGCCTAAAGCCTATTGGATGCCTTTGAGAGAGGTCCAATGAGAATTTAAGTTGAATTAATTAACTTTTAGGTTTTATTCAAGTCCTCTCTTCCAAAGGGTAAAGAGGACATTTGTTCTATCCTTGTTGTTTGTTATACACAAAGCTTTGATTTTCCACGCTTGAGGAGGTCCAATCATCTCTAAGCTAGAGCTAGAAAAGGGGGTCGATTCAAGCAAGGAGGGGGTGTGCTTGACCATATACCCTCTCTCATTCACTCACACACACTCTCATTCTCATAGTGTGTTGTAAGGTTTCCACATTTGTAGGTGCAAGGAAATGAACTCAAAGCTTTAGGAGAAAGCATTGGACGTACAAACACGTAAAACATTTACTCAAAAGCAGTTAAAGTTGGTATTTTTAAAATCCTAAGCACAGCAAACCTATAGCTAGGAACTCTCAGAACTGAATTCGGGTAAAAAATGTCACCACTATCCTTTCTAAAATATTCATTGCCACTTTTTATGAATCATTAAAGCTTAGGAATTTCATTATAACCCTTAGATATTTTCCCATATATTTATAAAAATAGCAAAAAAAAGAACAAAATTTTAGCAGGCTTGATTTTTAGAGTAGACAGGTACTAGGAGAGGATATCTCGACCTATGAGAGACTATTTTAGTAGTAGGAGGCACCTTCTTGAGGATCGGGGCTGCTTGAGCTACAAGTAACTGCCATATTCAGCCTGGGAGAGCCTGTGAGTGCCAGAAAAAGATATAAATAGGACCCTAGCTTCTCATTTTCAGTTAGACTCGGAGTCCTGACAAGAAATCTCTTGTACGAGAGAGATAGTTCATAGAATTCACTAAGGGAGAAAAATCTAAGTAAGTAAGTGAGGTAATCTTGCTAATCTCAATTAATTAGTAATCTATATCTATTTTCTCTTAATAAAGCTATTAATTATATAATATTAGATTATTATTTATTATTAAACATTATTATATTGTACTTAGTAGTTGATTACTTAATCTTATTAAAGATTAATAATCTACATAATTATTATTCCTAATTAGGGCTAAAATTGATTAATTTTGGTCTTAATTAATGGAAATTATATTAAACAAGCTCAATTAGTTCAAAGATAATAATCAAAGCTTAACTATATTGTAAGTAAGCTTAAAAAATTATATCATAATTTTTTGATATGTTTTTGTGATTATTTAGATAGAAATTAGCTATTTCTAGTTATAAAACTAAAAGAAAACTTAATAAAACAAAATTAATAAATCAAAGATAATTATCCAAGTTAGTAAACATCATAAGAAGGCGGTGATAATTATCTAATGATTAAAAAAACTAATCTAGCTATTTAATTAAACCAAAATAGATTGATTTTAGCTAAAGATAAAAGAGGAAAATTAGCTAATTAAGTTAGATAATTATAAGATAATTTATAAAAATATTAAACATCATTAGTAAGCTGCAATAATTATATTATGATCAAAAGTTAATCTAGCTATTTAATTAAGACAAAACAGGCTGATTTTAATTGAAAATGAAAGAGGAAAATTGGCAAATCAAGTTAGATAACTATAAGATAAATATCAAAGTTATTAAACATCATAATTAGCTTATGATTAAAAATTTAACCTAGCTATTAATTAAGCCAAAGTAGACTTACTCTAATTGAAATTAAAAGGGAAAATTAGATAATCATGCTAGATAATTATCAAAATACAAGAGGAGTGGCACACGCTTGGGATGAGGTCTTGCTCACTATAGAAGTAGAGCTTGATGAGGAATAAAAAACAACAATGTTTTTTATTTCGACCAAACTAAAATCCTATGCTCAAAAGAAGTATTTGCACCATCACTAGAATACACACAAAGCTCCACAATAGCAGGTTACTTAAGAGAGACACGTATTTAGGAGCAAAGTCCAAATGTGGTGCCTTGATTAACGCACAAGAATTTCTTGTTGGAATTTCTATATGGAATGCCTTCACTTGGAACGTGTTAATTGCAAGATCCACATAGCTCTGACAAGGAAGCTTTGGGCTATGCCCGACATGGATGTTTACCAGATACCAAGCGATGCCCTTTGTCCAAATATACAGATGGATCATGACCATAGGGATGATGATGATTTGGGCTCACACAGAGCAAGATGATCACGCCAACCAACTAGCATTAGCATGTCACATCCCACGTCTGCTATGCCCAGGGCCACACATATGAACTTTGGGTCACCACATGTCACAACATCGTACCCAGCTTGGGACCCTAGGATCACTCGTATGCCTAACCCAATGCCAACCCCATTCCCCATGCAGTCCTCAGAGTGCCTATCACCACTATACCTACTCACTTTGGTGACTTGGCAACATTTTCTCAAGCTATCGATTGATCTATTGCTGAAAATATGCGTAACACGTCTAATAGAGAGGCTAGAAGTAAGGCAGTACAAATAGCCAAGCTCACACAAAAATTTAGTGGAGACAGGGATGTCAGAAAGCATATCGAAGTATTTGAACAAATATGGAATTCCCTAAGAGAACACAATGAGCTGCATAAGAGTAATGCTTTAAGTCTGACCTTGAGTGGTAAGGCTGGGGATTGGTATAGGACCCTAAGGGTGGAAGAAAAAATGATTTTCCCTACTCTTAGGAGACTGTTGTTGAAAGAGTACATATGAGAGGGAGTGCTTTGGGGTGTAGCCTCTCAACTCCAAAAAGCCCAACGAGAGGAAGGGAGTCTGTGAGAGACTTAATTAGTCGCTTGAAGCATTTGAATTCTCATTTTAATCGAAATGAGCGCTTCAATAATAACCAATTTCTTGATAGACTCATAAGGGGACTACGACATGCGGATATGTACAATGGCCTAGTCATTATAGGTATCACCACTTTGGAAGCAGTTACCACCAATGCGATCCAATTGGAGGAAACCTTAATGATTCAAGGAGAAAGAGTGTCTATTGAGTCTAAATCTACTAGCTCGCAAGCATCAGGGCATGAGACAATGACCATAAAGCCTATTATTAAATAGACAAAGATATCTAAGATGACTTTAGCAGATCTCACCAAGGCCATTCAAGAAAAGTCTTAGAGACAATCGTGCTCCACAAAACAATCATATGTATCTCAAAAGGGAGCAACAATACTGCTCAATTTGCTTTGGTCCACATAGTACTAGTGAATGCCCTACGTTTAGAGCAAAATTTAATGGGAATTGCAATGCATGTGGGAGGTATGATCATCAAGCCAATGATTGCATAATATTCAAACACGTGATGGCCAATAGACCAACCTTAGAATAGATGGACATACCTTGAGTGCCTGCATGGATGTCGGCCCCACCTCTTGAACAATTGTCACAACACATGGTCCGTAGGGCCCAAAATGTTGTTCAAACAACACCATTGCCACCTCAACTACTATGACTACAACCCCCACCTCCGAGAATCAATTCTATAAATCAAATGGATTGTGAGTCGTCTATTGCTTGTGTGGATTGTGAGGATGAGTTAGACTCTAATATTGCCTATATTGATGCACTTGAATAAAGTCCACAATACTACATGGAGGACTATTGGGGACAAGTCAAGCCTGTCTATCAAGTAGTTGCTCTTGCAGAAGAGGCCAAAATATCAATTTCACTAGACACCACCCCTTCAATGCTACAAGTGTGGGGGTCCACATCATGTAGCCGAGTGTCCTATTAGACTACAAAAGAATGCCACACTAATGCAAACCAATCAAGCAAGTACAACTACAATGCTGATACTCATGGGTAATTGATGTGGCATAGATCATTTGATTGCCCAATGTCCTAATAATCCAAATGTGCCAAAGATCATGCCATTGAACTTAATTGAGGTTACCAAGGAGCCATCACAAAGTACACCTATGGTACGAGGAAATGTACTCACACGATTGATGCTCCAAAGCCAAGATTATATTCTTAAGAAAGAAACACGTCATCAATTTCCTAATCGCAGAACAAGAAGAAAACACAAAGGAAGAGATTGCAAAAAGCGGCAACGTCATACCCCAGTTCAAAGACCAACATTGGGACTGGTGACGACCCTGTGTATATGAACGATGCTAAAGAGGATTCTGATTCAAATCAGACCATGGAGACTAAAACGGTCACTAGGAAAGAAACAACCAAGGAATCATGAGCCACAATGGCCAAGACCCAAGGAACCCAAGAAGAAGATAGGAACTTACCGAAACCCTATAGAGGAGATCGAGCGAGTCAAGCAATTAATGAGTTTGGTAGAAGAGACCCAAAGGGATCTAGAGCCAGCACCTAGGTAGATCCAGATTACAGACACAATGTTCCCTATGCAAAGTCAACCTCACAAAGATTATAGACCACTAGTCATACCTAGTTTCATCCAAGAAGAAAGTGACTTTAAGTCATCGAGAAGTGGGCATACTCCCTTCTTATTGGAGAGAATGCTTACAAAGGGATTACCAGACCTTATCAAAGAAATGGAGATCCCATCTTCCCCATGTCAAGGGACTGAAGCCCAAAAAGTACCGTTAAATATTGTCAAATCGATGGATTTCATGGCTTCAAAAGTCAAAACCACCATCATGTCTAGACTATATGGAGACCCCGAGCTATCCTTAGCTCTTTGAGCTTTCCTCAATGGAGAACTTTGGGGGGTGCACTATGTAATCATGTTAATGTATAACGTGAGTTCGAAAGGAGAGGTTTTAAAATGCAAAAAATTTAGGCAATTTAACAAATACATTAAAATAAATTCCTAAAATAAGGGGTCATTTTATTCATCTAGACATGTTAAAAGAGGGGGTTTTTAATACCCCCACAAATGCACGTTATTTAGGGGGGTATTGAATGGTGAACCCCCCCAGGTGGAGAAATGAAAGTCGCGAGCTACCACAATCTGTAGAGATGGACGGAGCTAGGGAGTCACCAATAGAGGAGGATTATTTAGATCCACAACCCAACCTAGATGAGAATTGTATTATTGAAATACATGTTAACAAGTTCGGACAATACTTTAAAGGCGATGAATACAATGCGACCATACCAATCACTACCAATGGATTAAGTGTGAAGGGAATCCTTGATGGTGGGGCTGGGGTTAGCGTTGTAAATTTTTTTTTTGGGAATCTATGGGAAGACCTTCACCTTGGGACTACAAACATAGTGGTAAAGATGGCCAATGGGACTACTATTAAACCTATTAGGATGCTAGAAGATCTCAAGGTCAAGGTCCTTGGACGTAAAATAAGGTATACCTTCATTGTTATGGATTTTTCCAAGCACACTATGTCATTTGAGGTGATATTACCACGTCCTTTCATGAGGGAAGCAAAAATGGTGGATGACTAGTCTACAAACCATGTCTATCTGCAGTTCCAAGACTCCGTCATTCGAGTTGATCATGTAACTGGTCAAGCACATTCTCTAGGAAACATATTTATAATTAATCATAGATCTGAGACCACAATTCACTCGTCCCATTGCAGTATTGTTACACGTGTGAAAAGGACACTAATGCTGGGGGAAGATTCCCCTTATATGGATGTTCTACCTTGGATGACTAAGTCTGACAATGTGGATTGGGTCTACCTAGCAGCAACCATAGACACTTGGGGAAATAGGGGGGACGTCCTGGGTAACACTTGAGGGGGATGAAACGCCACAACTCGTACCTTTAAATATGATAGAAGCAATGCATATAGCTTCTGATGACCTATTAGATAAAGGCCTGATTGACATTGAAACCAATAGCATCTCAAAAGACTATAGCCCACACGATTTGGAGTCAAAATCATCAATTGAAATTGACTCTGAGGACAAAGAATCTGAGTTAAATCTTGGTGAAAATGTGGGGACAAACCATTGAAGACCCAGTGGTATCCTAGATGACAATCTATCCTGGAGAGGAGAAGACACAAGTAGTGATTCATCTAGCAATTCTACACTAGAGATCGTCCATAATCGATAATTAGACAAGAGGAGTAAGCAATATAAGAGGAAATGTATCAAACCAATGTACGTGCTAGGATAAATGAAAAGAAATCTACCGCAGAATGGCTTAGTTATATGGGGGCATGTGAAGCTCATCAAAAGTTGGTAAATAATTGGAGTGAATACCTACAAAGCGTCATGAAGTGCAGTCCACAATCCATTGACATCACACATATACAAGCTACAAAGAAGCCAAAGTTGAGCTACACTGTAAGGAGACGACAAAATCAAGAGCTAGCTCAACAAAAAAGGGAAGAAGAAGAGAAATCACAGTCCATAGAACAACAAGACCCCACACATTTACATCCTGCACTTGAGCATTTAAAATCCTTTGCCATCGAGGAGTGTAAGGTTGTGGATAAAAAGGCCCAGAGAGCACCTATCAATGGAAGTAATGGAGTCTATGATGGTCCAATGATAGTTAAGGACTAGAGTTAGCAGACCCATGTGTGGAGTCCAAACCTGTTTTCATTGCCCAAGATCTGACAGAGACTGGGAATATGTCCTTAAGGAGCTTCTCAAGGAATTCAAGGATATATTTGCTTGGACATATCATGGTATGAAAGGTGTTCCACCTTCCATGGTGCAACACACAATTCCCATGAATAGCATGGCTAAACCCGTTGAGCAACGACCCTACCCAATGAATCCTAAGTATGCAAACATTGTTCAAGAAGAAAATAAAAAGCTTGTCAAATGCGGATTCATATACCCTATTAAGCACTCAGAATGGGTGTCTCCTATAGTTATTGTGCCAAAAAAGAATGGGGAACTGTGAGTGTGCATGGATCTCAAGATGGTCAATGCCGCCACTAAGAGAGACCATTACCCCTTGCCATATTCGGAACATGTGCTTGAAAGAGTTGAAGGGAAGATAGCTTTTTAGATGGAAACTCTGGCTACAATCAAATCACAACTGCACTATAGACCCAAGCTAAAACTGCTTTCATAACCGAATTTGAAGTGTTCGCATTTTGTGTTATGGCTTTGGCTTAACCAATGCTCCTGCTACCTTCCAAAGATGAATAAATACTGCTTTTAGGGAATATTTGAGGGAGTTTTGTGAAGCTTTCTTAGATGACCTTTGTGTTTATTTTTCTTGGAAAGAACATCTATCATGTTTACGAAAAGTGTTTGAAAAGTGCAGATTGTATCTCATCTCATAAACCCTTTCTTAGGGCATATAATGTCCAAAAATGGGATTTCCACAGATAAGAGAAAAATTAAAGCCAGTTCCAATTTTCCACCACCTACAAACTATAAAGGAGTACAAAGGTTCATGGGTCATGTTGGTTATAACTGGCATTTTTATTTTAAACTTTGCCGAGATAGCTCGCGCATTGTACAAGCTTTTTATTGAGTTCTAGTGGACCGCGGAGTGTGACCATGCTTATGAGTTATTAAAAAAGGCCTTGAAAAGTGCTCCCATCCTTCGAGTGCCCGATTGGAATGTAATTTTCCATGTGCATATTGATGCATCGAACTTTGCTATTGGATGTGTTCTAGCTCAACTAGGAGAACATAAATTGGACTACCCCATTAGCTTTTCAAGTCATCAATTAAATGATGGTGAGAGGAGCTACAGCACAACAGAGCGAGAAGGTTTAGCTATGATTTACATAGTAAAGAAATTTTGCTACTACGTTCTTGCCAACAAGTTTGTTTTCTATATGGATTATCAAGCGTTGTTGTATCTAGTAAATAAACCTTGTTCCACGGAAAAAACTACACGATGATTATTAATTCTTATTGAGTTTGATTATACCATTGTGGTGAGACCCAGTAAAAGATATGTCATGGAGGACCATTTGTCTCACATATCCAATGGTGAATCCCCTACTAGAATTGATGATGAATTGCCCGATACTTCCCTATTCCTAATCAAGACCATGCTTGAATGGAGTGAGAAGATTGTGAACCTTTCAGTTACCGGTTTTCCACCCAAAGAGCTTCGTAGGGATAGAGCTTGAAAACTATTAAAGTAATGTGAACCTTATTCTCTGCTTGTAGGAACTCTCTACAAGCTAGGGAAGAACAATATTTTTAGATGTTGTGCTCGTGAGGATGAGTATTTATACATACTGCAAGAAGCCCACATGGGTATAGCCGAATGATATTTTTCAGGGAAACTAACTACTAAAAGGTGTTGCAATCAGGCTATTGGTGGACTACCTTATTCAAGGATGCATCACTTTTTGCAAAAGAATGTGATGAATTCCAACATTACAAGATCACACAATGAAAGGATAAGACACCCTTACATCCTATTAACGTGACTCAACCAATTAAAAAATGGGGCTTAGACTTTGAAGGCCCAATTAGTCCGACAACTCGTAACACTCAATCTCGATATATTATTGTTGCCACTGACTATGTGACAAAGTGGGTGGAAGGCAAGGTCACACGCAAGGCTGATGCAAGGTCCACTGCTACGTTTCTTTTTGAGAACATTATTACATGATTTGGTTGTCCCCTTGAGATTGTGAGTGACAATGGTTCTCATTTCATAAATGGATTGATAAAGGAACTAACGACAAACTTCATGATAGCCTGCCATAAGTTACACCTTATTATCCACATGCAAATGGCCAAGCTAAGAGCACTAACAATACTTTAATTTCTATCTTGACCAAAATAGTGTAAGCTCATCACATAGCTTGGGATTTGAAGCTGACATCAACTCTAAGGGCTTATTGTACTTCTTACAAAGTGGCTATTAATTGTACACCATTCAAAATGATATATGGCCAAGAAGCAGTTATGCCATGGGACTTTGTAATTCCTAATCTGCGGGTAGCTTCATAAGAACTTTGGGATGGTAACCCTTTAGTTGAGCATTTATATATCCTTGAGAGGTTATATGAAGAAAGACAATTGGATGTGCAAATGGCCGTCATTTAAAGAACAAGGGTATCAAGGTTGCTAATAAAGTCCTTATGTATGGAGTGCGTAACAAGAAGAAAAAAGTTGAAATATGCGAAAAAAGAACCATATGCAAAATCACCCCACAAGGTACCATTCGTGTGGAAACTCTTGATAAAGTTGAAACCATTGGATTCCTCAATGGGAGTAAATTTAAAAGATACTGTGATCCTTTAAGCCAAGAGGAGCTACATGCCATCCATCAAAAAATGGCAGCCAAGGCACAAGCAAAATTGAGAAAGATCAAGCTCAAGCTGAGGCTAAGGAGCAACAACAACATATTAGACGCCAACGAGAGGCCAACCTTGGAGTTACACATGCATTTCAAGTTGAAATAGAGGAGGATTGATTGGACTCTGACACACCTCTACAATACCCTATTGAGTTAAATAGCACCTGTGGGAAAGTGCTATGTAACGCCTTATTGGACACATGTGCTAAATATAATCTGCTATCATATGGAGTGTGATGTCTGTTAGGAAATCCATCTCTCTCTGAGGGTAACATCCAGGTCAAGGGTATCAACAAGAAAAAAAACTACTATTTTTGTAACCTGACACAATTCTGTTAGTAATGACAACGGGGTCATAGCTCAAGAATGTTTGGTCATGCCTGCTGGAACTATGGAAGGCAATATAAACCTAGGATGCAAGTGGATGTTAGCGACCCAATGCATTATTGATTGGGGGATTGAGAGTGTCACAACACAAAAACCAACTCTTAGCCCTACCACTCAAGTGATAGTCCCTGAGATATCACCTCCTAAGGGACTAAAACCAAAACATTGCATGTCCAAGAGGTTGAACCATTTATACCTATAGCCCAACCCTCTAGACCTTCAAATTCTGTAGCTGAAACAAAGCATGAGACACACAAGACTCATCGTAATATAACAAAGAAAACATACAAATGGGTCTGTAAAGCTTCTTGAGTGAAAATTTACCTCTTAAAAACAAAAGCCTTGTAAGAGACGCCCCACTCACTCCAAGAAATGTAAGAAACAGTTGCGTTGCATTCCTAAACAACTATTGGAAGCCCAAGGCTATTATGCAGGGAATTATCAAATTTGGGTACCTAAACGTAAATTGTGTTCTTACCTGTCACCTATAGACCCATGTGAGTCAAATATTGTAACAATAAAGCCGATTGAAGACCGTGGGAAGGGAAAGATTGCAGAATATGATACACCTGATCCATAGTAGTTTGGGTACCCAAGCGAGAGCGACTTGTATCGCTCGGCTCAAACATTAAAAAAAAAATGAATCTAAGTTTATCTTTATATAGTTCTTCTATAGAAACACAAACTTCTTCACAAATTCTACCCACCACAAAAAACGTACAAACAAATAAGGAAAGAATAGAACCTCCCATTATAAATTCATCACCTAAAACAACATTTCAAGTAAAATCATGGGAGAGTACCATACCACCCTTGCAATTAGATGAAACTCCTAGGGTGGTGAAAAACTGGTGGTCAAAGTCTTCACCCATTACAACTTGGAACAGTTGGTTTCAAAAGGTGACGACATTGTTTCAAAATGTATGATCTACCGAAGGAAGGGAGGAGTGTTTGCTGACATCCATCATTCACTTGCTCCCCTCTTAACCTTCCTCGTTGACCTCTCAATCTTCCAATCTTAGGGAATGTATATACATAGACCTATGCTCAAGAAAAAAACAGCAATAAAAGAGCAAGAGCCACCAAACAAAAAGCTGGAAACCTACAAATTCTAGTACATGACCCAAAAATCGTAATAACACATTATGCACAAGGACACGACCTTTTGACATGACCCTTATAATATTTTCACACTAACCAAAATCAATCTGTGTGTACAAATATGGCTAGTACGCTAGAGTCATACACTCCTACCTTGGGTGAGAGCTATCCTCTTTACTTTTCACAAGTGTTTCACATAATCTATCGGGATTTGGTAGATACACTAGTGTGTGAGAAAAATTTTGAGGAATTAGAATGGCTGATACATCTCTTAACCATGACTGATCCCTACTTTATTAGAGAACGTCTCTCTAATTGCACAAGCTTACCCTTTTGAGCAAGATGACTATACACGCCTAGTGACATTCTAAGTGAACGTATATGTATCTAATGATAAGGAAGATTTACATGACTACATGAATGGCACGTATGGTCTCACTGATGATGACTTTATTTTTCTGGATGATGAGGAGGATAGGGGTTTAGACTTAGGGCTACTTGCCCATCTATACAATATCTTGTTCCCTTGACCCTCTAGGGAGTGCAAATACTCAGGTTATGGTTCTTTATGTTGTTTTGATTGTGTTCAATAAAGGTTGGTGCCTCTTCCCACTGATGTGCCTCCTAGAGGTGTTCCTTGTGTTTTCTAGAGTGTACAGGAACGCATTGTAGTAGTTGGGATTTTGAACTTCATGCAATCTTTGTCTAGTTCACTCTTCGAATTGAGCGCAATCATCAACACGAACAAGTGTTTCTTGTCCATTATCATTGCCTCTTGTCTTTCTTAGAATCCATGTTTTTCTGCTTTAATTGTGATTGGTAACACAATATTCAACACATTTTTTTAGTATTATAAATTAGATCCAATATAATTTTATGTCATAGTCCCTTGTCTAGGTTTATGAATCAAGAAGTCTGACTAAGCTAGTTTGACCAAGATAGACATTAGAGTTCTTCTCTTGATACCATAGGAAATGCCTTCGTAATTGTCAGTCATTGCTTTAGGTTCTTAATCTGATGTTATGAAGCATTGTGTGCAATATACTAGTGCTTTCTACTGGGCTTAATTCCTCTTGACCTTTTAGCTTAAGTCTTATAAAGGGAGTTTACTACTGCGAGAGCCTGGGGAGGGTATGTCAATATGACCCCCCCAAAGTTACAAAATTGAAAGGTAGTGAAAAACAAACAAACAAAAAAACAAAAGTGCCAAAAATGTAAAATCTTATGCTGGAAGAGAAATCCCAGCTTGATTTGGTACTTCACTCACATGTATTGTCTATGGTACTAGAGCCCTAGAGGTTCCTAGCGTGGACGCTTTTCCTTGAAAAGCAAAAAGCCCAAGGCATACAAAATAAGCACACGTCAAAAATTGAATCAATGTGGAAAACACTTTGGGGAGTCAAACAAAGGGAATAATTCAGGCGATGATTCCATACCCAATCCCTTTTATTGTAGCTTAACTAGAAGGTCTTCTAGGTATAGCCTCTAGTCAGTCCTCGGACATAAATACTTTGCTCTCGTGATAAAACAGCTTAATTGACCAGAGAGAATTGAGAAGCTTGCCCATGATACTAAAAGTGGACCTCTAGTGTCTCTCGATCGTTTAATTAACGACCCTAGATTTGTTCATTTTTTGACCTTTACAAGTCCTTATGTGTGTGACTATATTATAGTTTAATATTTAGTGCTGAAAAATTGTTTAATTTTATGGTACCAATCAATCTGTGTGCCTGCCTATTCACTGCATATGCTTTTGAATTATATATGTTCTATGAGAATGCAATTATTGTGCCATGTTGAGCATCGACCGGGCTTGTCGGTCCTATAGGTACGTAGGTGATCGCCGATGAGAGACGCACCACTTATCTCATTTTTACATTATTTTTGTTATGACCAGCCACTATGGACGTCCATGTGTGAATAGGTCAGATTCATATAAAAGGTCCATTTTGACCTAAAATCCTCATTCTTGAGGTGCATGCTAAAGAATTGCTCTTGCTCTACCTCTAACTTCTTCTCCATCGTGTGCTCACGAGTGTGTGTGTGTGTGTGTGTGTGTGCGCACGCTTGAGGGAGAGAGAGAGAGAGAGAGAGAGAGAACATTGCGGCGGCATTGGCAGCGGTGAGGTGGTTGAGTGCAGCGATGGTGGCTCCCTCTTCTTCGTCGCACGGAATTTTTCACGACGGCAGGCATTGAGCAGTGAGTGAGACACCATTACCCCTTTGAGCTTGCTAGGATAGTCTGGTTGTGTGCTTATAGCCATTCGTGGCTCGCACACAATATTCAGCAAGTCCCTAGCCTCCGACACGTGCGATAGAAGCACACACAATCCTAGACTTTTTTCTCCCTCACTAGCCTCTCTCTCTCTCTCTCTCTCTCTCTCTCTCTCTCTCTCTCTCTCTCTCTCTCTCTCTCTCTCTCTCTCTTTTGTGTGTGTGTGTGTGTAGTGCTTGTCAGATTTTTGTGCTTGCTCATTGGCTGGGAGTACTTTTCCACCCTATGTTGTTGGTGTGTGAGTCACCATGCCATGTTGGATCCACCTCATCTATGTTTTGTATAGAGACAGCTTCTTTCATATACGAGCACTTGGACTAATTGGTTGATACCAAAGAAATAAGTGAAAGTTTGAGTAGTCTGAACATTTTCTAGGTTTATTGTCACATGATTGAGAATTATCCCCCCCCCCTCTCTCTCTCTCTCTCTCTCTCTCTCTCTCTCTCTCTCTCTCTCTCTCTCTCTCTCTCTCTCTCTCTCACACACACACACACACACACACACACAAAAAGATCTAGATGCATTTCAAACTTGAGGACCTTAAGCTTCATATTTACAAGTGTGCAAGGATTTAGACAACTAGCCCCAAACCTATAACAAAGGAAAAGTGTTTTAAAAGCTAAAAAATATATGCATGTAGAATGAAGACCTCAAAAAATTTATACCCCACAACAAAATTCAAATAAATCTCCCATTGCATTTCTCACATTATGACTTGCAACAAAATTAAGAGCAAATGTTAAAAACACGTTTCTCACATTGTGATCAAAGTGTGGCATGTATTTGACCCTAAACCAAACCCATGGCATTTATGGAAGCACCACAGTTGCATTGAGATAGAGGAAAAAAGCTTGAAAAACTTTGTCACTTACAAAAGCACATTCGGGAAAATTTGGACTCTCAAGGGGTCCCTATAAGGATGTTTGACTTCGCCTCTCTTGTCCAAAGTGGGCAACCCAGTGAAGTACATGAACGGTGTCGTGCTGTGACACGTACATAGTGGGAACGCATGCTACAAGATCTATCTTGTAACTTTTTAGATACACAATTATCTTTCCTATAATGTACATATGCATATTTAAGTATAATAATAAGCCTTCTATCTCATCCTATTATTTTTCTCAAGGGTAACCTATTCTTACTTTACCATCAGAAAATACTATGGGAAAAGCATCAATAGCTCCGCCTCTTTAACTTGGGGCAAAAAGCATTGATTCTTTATTTCTACTATCTCATTATCATCTCACACCCTAGTTAGATCCTATATCTAAGGTAAACTCCAATATATATATATTCTATGTATTTTTCTTATATTTCTTTTTAAATAGCTACTAGGAGGGAATCAAATCCTAGTGGGACACTAGGTGGCATGATTTCAAAGATACACTTATTTTAATACATTATTGCAAGCATGATTACAAAACTTTGTCAAAGAGCAATGTCATTCTTTCATATGGCATGAGGTGTCCTTTGGAATCAAATGAAAGTCTAGGCCAAGGGGACCACAGGAAGACTTTTGCTGCCAGAAATGGACCCTATTTTGATGATTTTTTTACACAAGGTTCCAATTCGAATTGGAAAATGATTTTAGTATGAAAATCATAGCTAATGAGCTAGAGTTTCTGCCCATATTTTTACTTTTTTTTTCGGAGCCACGGTTGAGGAGATATGATCAAAATACTGGACCCCAGTCTGCCCACATCATGCAGGGACAGCTCATTTCCAACTTTTCCAATTCCTATTCACACTGGCTCCTCTCTTCTTGTGTAAACCCTTGGGGATTCCCTTCACCTATAAAAGGGGACCTCTTCTTTCTTGAAAACGAACTCAAGCATTCAAGCCATTGATGAGAGGAATTCTCGAGGGAGTGAGTAGTAATGCCTAATTGTACTTAGCCATTAACATAAGCCTAAGCCTACACTTTCTCATAGAGGAAGACTAGCCATCCTTGCATGCTATCCTTGGAAGATCAACTCTAATCAAAGAAGGGCGTGGACTTGGCGTATCAATCGAAGTTGAATTCTCCCCTCTTCTTCTCTCTCCATCAATAATGGTGCCGAAGGGTTTGTCAAGTAAGATGTGTTCTACATTGATGTTTTCTTGATTTCTTGTTGTTTTCTTTTTCATCTCTAACCCAACATATATATATATATCTAATCTCATCTCCTTAACCAAACCTATCTCTCTCACTCTTAGTAATTCATACTCTCTACAAATTTTAGGTTCTCCTTGCTACAGGTACATCTCTCCCCGCAGTATCCTTATTGCCTACGAGCAAGAATAGGGCTTGGACGGGAAACTTCTCATCTCTTCACTTCTCTCATATCTACATTTCTCACATACTATTCTAGATGAATAACCCACATAATGATCATTTCTATCGCTTTCACTCTGAACGATCTATTAGAATTAACATATGGATTAGCCGTAAAATACACTTCCAACAACGTATAGTGTTTCTCTTTGGCCCAGAAAGGCTTAATGAAATACTTTTATCAATGGATCCCATCATACTACCTCTCATAGACTATAACTTTTCTTTTGACGTAAGCGTAGTTATCTTGCTATGAATTAAGAGGATTTGTACACACAATTAATCCCAATCACTAGACAAAATATATATATTATGGTAAGCACAAAACTACAATTCCAAAGAACAATTCGTAGCCTATTTGGTCAGCCAAGATTGAATGCCATTAACTCATCTATTAACCCTTTTATATTACCCATGATACGATATGACCATAGCCTTGATGTTTTCATCTTCGTATTGTTTTGACATTCTCTTTGTGTTCTTTCTTTGTGTGTGTGAGTGCAAGAGAGAAAGAGTGAGTTTTCTTTGATTGCACTTCTTTCCAAACCCTAGTCTTCATGGCATCTATGGTTTAACTCCTTCATATAGTTTTTGTTGAGTTCTCTCACAAACTCTCATAGCCATAAACCCGGTGCTTTCCTAGCAAGACCGCAAATTTCTCGACATATTTTTGGTGAACCCGACGTGAAACTGCCAGGGTGAGAATTTGGTGGTAACCATATGTGATCATGTTGAGCAACAGGGTATGCATTTTGACCCATCAACAATGCAAATGTTTCAAGCATTTGCAATGTTCATGCAACAACAACATGCCACTGAAAGAAGGGAGATTTCAGCAACAAAGGCCATACAAGCGGTTGTCAACAGAATGGATCAATTCAATGGCAAAGATGTAACCAAGTACTTACGCGAGTATGTGAAGGAGATTGAGCTGCATCGCGTGTCAGAAGGTGGGATGATTCAAAGCTATGAGCTAGTTGTTGCTCCAAAAATTAGGGAGCATGTTAGGGCAGTTAAAGATGGGCATGGGAGAAATTGGGAAGAACTCAAAGTAGCTTTAAAAGAGGAATATTTCATGGAGGACTCGGAGAGAGTGACCAAAAGGACATTCTTAGAATGGGTAGTCAAGCCAAAGCAAGGGCTATCAATAACAGAGCTACTTAGGGAATTTGAGCGGCGCTATGCACAACTCACAAGGACAGAAAGGGCCACAATAGATGCAGAGAAGATAGATCTTTTCTTACAAGCTGCAGGTAAAGAGTTTCAAGAAAATTTGGAGCTTCTTCTTGAAGATAAAGATGTTGAGCATGGACTAAAGACCGACTGGAATGAGGTTGAAGGTGCTGTCTCACTACTTGCCAAACGACAAAGAAGAAGGGACAAGATGGTAGTAAACACTACAAGTCCTTCCACCTCAACTTCTGACAAAATGGTAAAGCCTACTTTGATTGCTCCTAAGTTTGATGAGTCCATGCTAGATGAGCTTGTGAAGGGAATGCGTGACTTGAAGGTGAAGCTTGCAAAGCTTGAAGAAAAAGGCCAACCATCAGGGCCACTTCCTAGGCAGAGACAACAGCCCAAAGAAGGGTTTGTTAATAGATGTATTTGGTGTGATAGTACAGACCGTGTAAGAAGGGATTGTGATGATTTTAGTAATGCTTTGTCGAAAGATGTTGTCTTTTTTAAGGATGGTAAAATCCACTTAAGAGAGACAGGTCTACCCTTGAGAACTAACTTTGGGAAGGGGGGAATGCAAACCTTAGTTGAAGATATGGCAACTAAGCATGCCACCTCTTCAGTTGAGGCAGCTACTTATGGAGTAAAAATTGAACATTTTTGTGATGAAGAGGTGAGTGACCATCATGGTCAAATTTGGCCAAATGTCATGCAATTAGCTAAAAAGGGAAAGCTTACAAAAGATATTCTACATGAAGCAGGTGATTGCATACGTCTAGAAACAGGATGCAATGACCCAGTGGACTCATTGTCAGTGCATGCCTACATTACAAAATGCCAACAAAATGAGACAATTGTAGAAGAGAGGCGCAGACGTGAGAATGCTGATGAAGGACCATCAAAAAGAGCTTCTAGAAGTGGGGGAATAAGCGACTCAATGCCTTCTCAAACACCCTCAACACAAGGAGCATCTCCACCTGAAGTACTCATGGAGGAGTCTACAACAGGAAAGAAGAAAGAGCCAACCAAAAGTTAGAAAAAAGGCCCAACTTATAAACTACAATCTGATATTGAGGTTGCTACACATTTAAAGAAAGTCTTGGAGGAAAGGATCTTGAATAGCAAGATTGAGTTTACTCTGGGAGAAGTTCTTGGCATTGCAAAGCGTGAATTCCATGAGGAGATCATTGACATCATCAAGAGGAAGAGGCAAACCCTTGCTGAAGTTTCTCGTCCACAGGTTGAAGGGGAAACCTCGAAGACACAAGGGATGCAACAGCAAAATAAGGAGAATGATGGATCTGTGGTAGGATGCTACCAATCTAGTGGGAGAGTGAAGCAAGTGCATTTCTCAAATGATGATGAAGAAGTTGAAGATATTCCTAGGAGTTACTATTCACGAAGTCATTGGGCAAGGGCTACTACAGAAACTTTGGTCAAGGTAGGTGATCTTGAAGAGCCATTTGTTGCCTTGATTGACCATGGTTCAGAAATAAACATAATGTCAAAGAGTCTCTACAACAAGTGCAAATGGCCGATGGACACAGATCATGGCTGGATGCTAAAAGTGGCAAACAATTCATCCGGTGAATTGTATGCAGCATGTCCGGGTGTGAAGGTAACAATAGGTGATGTAAAGATTGACCAAAACTTCTTTGTACAGGATACATCTTCATATCATCTCATCCTTGGACAACCCTACATTGTGGGAGTTCGAATGGAAACAAAGGTAATGGATAATGGTTCAGCATATGCTAGGATACGTAGCAAAGATGGTAAACGAGCAGTCCAATTTCTCACAGTTTGTGTAAACCATGAAAGAAATCGTGACAACTTCGGAGAACATCCTCTACCAAAGGTGAGCAAAGAGTTTCATGATCATAGAGAAATGATGGGTTTTGGCCAAGTACCATTGTAAAGCGGGATTGCAGTGGTACAGAAAGAAAAAGGGTCTCGCTTGATCCAAAAATAGGTGAAGCTTTTTCAACGAGCTCCTTGGTAACAAAGAATGGATCAGTATGTTTTACAAAACTTGAAGATTTGAAGAGATGTGAGAGGCAATATGTGCATAATGTACAAATAGGCATGAAAAAGAGTGGGTTGCTAGAGCCTACTGAAAATGTTTTGGGTTTGTGTGAACAAGTTTCTTTTGTAGATACTATGGGTGAGCTTGATGCTATAATGGGGTCTAGTTTGCATCTTGAAAATGAAGTTGTGGAAGTTTGCTCTTTGGAAATGTATCAAGTAATAGAAGCCTTTAAAGAAAACCAAACAGTTGGCCTAGAAGTCCATGTTGAAACTAAATACAAGAGTGTAGCAAAGAAGGTGAAACCAGTAGCTTCACCCTTACCACCCAACAATAGGGAAAAGATTGAGCAGGCTTCTTTACAACCAAGTTTGAGGAATCCTAAAAAGATTGGGCATACCTTCACAAAGGAGTCTTTCCAAGAGTTGCAGATTGGTCGCGAGGAGTTTCTAACACAGGAGGAGACAAAGTGCTTCAAAGAAATGCTTTCAAAGCATGGTAAGGCTTTTGCATTTGAGCCACATGAGATAGGATGTGTTGATCCTTCTATTGTAGCTCCTATGGTAATTTTCACAATACCTCATGTGCCTTGGAATCTGCGGCCTATTCCGGTTCCAAAGGCTCATTTGCCAAAGTTAACAGAGCTACTGAATGAGAAAATCAAAGTGGGAATCTTGGAGCCTTCTTGTGCTCCATACTCAAACAGGTGGTTCACAGTTCCGAAGAAGAATGGTTCTCTATGCTTCATCCAAGATATGCAACCAATGAACAAGGTGACAATTAGAAATGTAGGTACAGGTCCAATTGTGGATGAGTTTGCAGAGGCGTTTGCAGGGAGGGCAATCTAATCAATGGGGGATCTCTACTCAGGGTATGATCAATTTCAACTTGCAATCGAAAGCAGAGACTTGACAACCATGAGGACACCTTTGGGTTTGGTAAGGATGTGTACCTTGCCACAAGGAGCAACCAACTCGGTTGCACATATGATGAATGGGATGAATAAGGTCTTACGTGACTTTATTCTTCAAATCACAATGCCTTTCATTGATGATTTGCCTATCAAAGGATGTGAAGAAAGTGACAAAGATGAAGCTTTGGATCTCAAGGGATGTCGTAGGTTTGTGGTAAATCACATAAATGATTGTGATAAAATTTTATCTAGGTTGGAAGAAGTGAATCTTACATTGGCAGGGAAAAAGTCTATGTTTGGTGTCAATGAAGTGCTTATTGTGGGGCACATGTGCAATGGTAGGAAACCTTGTCCATCAAAGGTAGATGCCATCCAAAGAATGAAAGAAATATGCACTAGCATCACTGAGGTTAGAAGGTTTCTGAGAGCATGTGTCTTCTATGTTATTTGGATTCCACATTATGCACATGTAGCTGATCCTCTTTATCAGCTGCTTAGAAAGAATCAGAAGTTTAAATGGACAGAAGCACATGTAAAATCCATGAAAAAGCTCAATGAGTTGCTCCAGTCAGCAACAAATTTGAGAAAGGTAGACATGAGTGTCAAAGGCTAGGCATTGTGACAGTAGACACCAGTCCTACAAGGATTGGATGGGCAATAGGGCAAGATGACAAAGAAGGACACAGGTATGTGGTAAGATTTGGAGCAAAGATGCTAAGTGCTCGCCAAAGAAACTATCCACAGATAAAGAGAGAGTTATGGGGTATGGTTACAGCCTTGAAAAGTGGGAAAGAGTACCTAATTGGTGCATGTGTGGTTGTAGAAACAGATTGTCTACCACTTCTTGGGATGATTACAAGCTGCTCAACACCAGACATTGCTATGCTGCGGTGGATTGCCTAAATTAAGTCCTTAAATCCTGAGTTTAAGCACATTGCAGGTAAAGACAATACAGTGGCAGATATGCTATCAAGGGCAAGGTATGAAGATGAGTCACAAATGATTGACGAGGGAGATGATGTAGGCACAAAGTTCTATTCTATCTCTCATGTCAAAGGTAACAATGTCTGCATGACTAATCTATTTGAATCATTCTTGAAAGAGCTTTATGAAGGTGATTGGCTTCTTATTGGAAGCTACTTGAGTACTCTAACAAAACAGGATGATTGGTTTGAACAAGAATTCAAGAGGATACGCAGGAAAGCATATGGGTACTTTTTGAGGGATGGTTACTTGTGGAAGCATCCTAAACAAAAGGATGCTACACCACAACGGGTTATATGTAAAAAAGAGACTCAAGTAAAGCTCATGAAAGAGTTTCATGAGAGTCTATGGGCTGGAAACAGGGGTGTGTGGGCAACCTTCTCCAAGTTAAAAGAAAAATATTGGTGGAAGGGTATGTATAAAGATGTATCTCAATTTGTAGAGTCATGTGTAACTTGTCAAATGTATTCAAATGTCCGACATCGTGATGGATTGCACCCAACATATCCACTAGCCAGCACTATAAATGGGTTGTGGATCTAGTCACAATGCCTTTACGACTCTGGCAGATGAGATACTTGGTTCTTGCACGAGAAGACCTAACTAATTAGGTTGAAGGAAGAGCATTAAGAGCTAAAACCACAGAAGCTGTGTGCAAATTCCTTCTTGATGAGGTGATTTGCCGTTATAGTTGTGTAGGAAAAATCACCGCAGATAGAGGTGAACTAGATGCCGAAGAAGCAAGGGAGTTCTTTTCTAGATTAGAAATCAAGGTTTCTCTTACTATAGCTTACAACCCTGAAGGCAATGGAAAGAGTGAAAGAGGGCATCCTCCTATCATCAAAGCTTTGGCCAAGGCTTGTGAAGGAAGAGTTGGTGAGTGGCCAAAACTGTTACCATATGCTTTATGGGCTGATCGTACAACACATAGCTCAGTAATTGGCTACATGCTTGCGGAGCTAATGTATGGTCAAAAGCCAGTGATGCCGATTGAAGATACAATTCCCACATGGAATGTACTACCTTGGCAAGAGGGGCTTAGCAGGGAAGATCTACTTGCACTGCGTATAAGGCAGCTAGAGAGAAGACCTGGAGACACTGAAGCTGCAACAGAACGACTCAAAAATGCAAGGTTGAAAAACAAGGACTACTTTGATAAGCGACATCGACTCAGGAGCAAAGCAATTAACAAAGGTGACTGGGTTTTGGTGTATGATAGTAGCCTTGATAACCAGCACACAGTCATGCGTAAGTTTTCAAAAAGATGCGTAAGTTTTCAAAAAGATGGTTTGGACCGTATGTTGTAAAGCATGTGCATGAAAATGCTACTTACAGCTTGTCTGAACTAGATGGTACAGAAGTAAAGATTCCCATTGCAGGAAAAAGGATCAAAATGTTTAAGAGAAGAGGAGACAATGATCCAGAAGATGTTGATGAGGAAGAAGAGCAAACCACAGGTAAAGATCAAAGTGAAGATGAAGCTTTGGAATCATCCAGTGAAGAAGAAAGCAAGGAAGATGTACAAGAGGGCTGATCTTACAAAGAAATAATGTGGCACATACCGGAGGATGTGCAGGATTAGAGGGGGTGGATGTCGTGCTGTGACACGTACACTCCAATATATATATATTCTATGTATTTTTCTTATATTTCTTTTTAAATAGCTACTAGGAGGGAATCAAATCCTAGTGGGACACTAGGTGGCATGATTTCAAAGATACACTTATTTTAATGCATTATTGCAAGCATGATTACAAAACTTTGTCAAAGAGAAATGTCATGCTTTCATATAGCATGAGATGTCCTTTGGAATCAAATGAAAGTCTAGGCCAAGGGGACCACAGGAAGACTTTTGCTGCCAGAAATGGACCCTATTTTGATGAATTTTTTACACAAGGTTCCCATTCGAATTGGAAAATGATTTTAGTATGAAAATCGTAGCTAATGAGCTGGACTTTTTGCCCATATTTTTACTTTTTTTTTCGGAGCCACGGTTGAGGAGATATGATCAAAATACTGGACCCCAGTCTGCCCACATCATGCAGGGACAGCTCATTTCCAACTTTTCCAATTCCTGTTCACACTGGCTCCTCTCTTCTTGTGTAAACCCTTGGGGGTTCCCTTCACCTATAAAAGGGGACCTCTTCTTCCTTGAAAAGGGACTCAAGCATTCAAGCCATTGATGAGAGGAATTCTGGAGGGAGTGAGTAGTAATGCCTAATTGTACTTAGCCATTAACATAAGCCTAAGCCTACACTTTCTCCTAGAGGAAGACTAACCATCCTTGCATACTATCCTTGGAAGATCAACTCTAATCAAAGAAGGGCATGGACTTGGCGTATCAATCAAAGTTGAATTCTCCCCTCTTCTTCTCCCTCCATCAATAATGATGCCGAAGGGTTTGTCAAGTAAGATGTGTTCTACATTGATGTTTTCTTGATTTCTTGTTGTTTTCTTTTTCATCTCTAACCCAACATATATATATATCTAATCTCATCTCCTTAACCAAACCTATCTCTCTCACTCTTAGTAATTTATCCTCTCTACAAAGATTAGGTTCTCCTTGCTACAGGTACATCTCTCCCCGCAGTATCCTTATTGCCTACGGGCAAGAATAGGGCTTGGGAGGGAAACTTCTCATCTCTTCACTTCTCTCATATCTACATTTCTCACATACTATTCTAGATGAATAACCCACATGATGATCATTTCTATCGCTTTCACTCTGAACGATCTATTAGAATTAACGTATGGATTAGCCGTAAAATACACTTCCAACAACGTATAGTGTTTCTCTTTGGCCCAGAAAGGCTTAATGAAATACTTCTATCACGGGATCCCATCATACTACCTCTCATAGACTATAACTTTTCTTTTGACGTAAGCGTAGTTATCTTGCTATGAACCAAGAGAATTTGTACACACAATTAATCCCAATCACTAGACAAAATATATATATTATGGTAAGCACAAAACTACAATTCCAAAGAACAATTCGTAGCCTATTTGGTCAGCCAAGATTGAATGCCATTAACTCATCTATTAACCCTTTCATATTACCCATGATACGATATGACCATAGCCTTGATGTTTTCATCTTCGTATTGTTTTGACATTCTCTTTTGTGTTCTTTCTTTGTGTGTGTGAGTGCAAGAGAGAAAGAGTGAGTCTTCTTTGATTGCACTTCTTTCCAAACCCTAGTCTTCATGGCATCTATGGTTTAACTTCTTCATATAGTTTTTGTTGAGTTCTCTCACAAACTCTCACAGCCATAAGCCCGGTGCTTTCCTGGCAAGACCGCAAATTTCTCAACAACGGTTTGTCAAAACCCTATCAACCAACAAATCATAGGAAATATAATAGAAAGAAGGTCGTGAATTCCCAAACTCCGAAAAATTTGGAGTTGATTTGTAGAAGTTATGGCCTCCCCATTGAAACTGAAATGTAGGGAGAGATTCCATTTATAGGACGGAGTTGTCACATAAAAAAATAGAATCTTCTAGAATATAAGGAATTTGATGGCATATTATATATCAACGGATAGATCTCAATAAGTACATTCTGAATCCAAAAGGTTCGACAAGTTTTGATCTAATTTGTAAATTTTTTTCCATGCACCCGTTTTGGACAAGAGAAATAAAGTCAAAGTCCTTATAGGGTCCCTTTGAGAGTCCAAAATTCCCCTAATAAAAAAGTAAGATCGCAAAGAAAAAAAATCACTATTCATAGTCCCTAGGATTTGGTGTCCTGATTGACTATGCACTATTAGTTGCCATGGTAACTCTCTGGTTACTAGTTTTGGAAGCCTATGGTACTTGCTAGCCTACTAAGGGTTGTTCCTCACCTTCTACATTCCTCCTCCCCTTTCTTGAATTTTGGTATGTATCAAAATGTTTAGAAAGTGCGAGTGTCAGAGGTAGCTCCACTGCTTCCTTTTATCTCTTGTATTTGAACATCAATCCCGCTAATGTTACCATAGGACTCTAAATGGTGTGTGAAGACTATGCCTTCCTTCTCTTTGTCTCTCTCTACAAAGTGTGTAATTAGTGTGAGTGCATGCATGGTAGCATTGAGGGGATGGACCAGAATGGCCACACTAATTCAAAGTAGGAGTGTTAATTGCATGCTAGTGTATGTGTGTGATTAAGAGTTGTGATTAGGGTGATTGATGTGAAAGACTAATTTCAATCACATGATTATGTGCAAAGTGATTGATGATTAGGATTGTGTGTTTGATTAGAGAAAGCCCCTTCCATGGCTTCTCATATGATGGGAAGAAGTACCCCTTGAATCCTCTTATTCATTGTGTCCAATGATGCTCTCACCCTTCGTTGTGTGATGTTTCCATGTCCTAGCTGGGTGATTCTCTCTCCGGGTTGATGAGTTTTTTGGAGTTAACCTATGCTATGACTACCTCTTACATTTGGCACCGTTGTCGGGGAGTGGTTTCCTAAGCTAAACGAGTAGAGGATGCTTTATAAGAGTAATTTCACTACTACTTTCATCGGTTTTAAGTGTGTGTAACTCAATTTTAGTTTGATTCTGTGTGCAAGTAATTGGAAGCTAATTTTTGAGTTATGAATACCACAAGCCCCTAATTTCACTAATTTTATACTAACCATTGCTAATTTTGCTTCATTTCCATGCTAATTTTGACTAACTCCATGCTCTTTCATGCTAAGAATCACTAATTTTTAATAACATTTGACTAATTTTTCTAATCTAACCACTAACCTTTGATGTGTAATGTATGTTTAATCCTCTTATAAGAGGAGGAATCAACATTTATCAAGATTTCTTGTGCTAATCTTTTGATTCGAGTGTTGATTTCTAGCCATTGATTGGTCAATTTTTGGGCCAAATTGGAGATGGACACACTTGTGTGTGCAAGTATGCGCCTTTGCGTGGAGCAAAGGAATATCTTGGAGTGTTATTACTATGTAAGTGCATTCACTTGCTCATTTCAATTCTTGATGATTAATGTGGTTCAATGTGTATTCTTCACTTGCTAAAATTAGGTGTGTAATGGAAATGGACTATGAACATTGAGAATAGTGGAATTAAAGAAACTGTAGTGAGCATTTTTATGAGAATACTTTGAAAAAATAGAGGGTGAACTTGACTAGAGGTAGGAACATAACCATTATACTTATTTAACTTGGCATGAACAATACTTTGCAAGAGAGAGAATTAGAGAACTTGACAACAATTGAGGACCGGATTTATGTGGAGCCAATCCCCCTCCTAAAGGCTTTTGTATTATAGTTTCTCCCATGAAGAGAGACTTTGTACAATACAAGCTTTGTGTTCCTTGAGACCTTGATGGTGCAATGAACATACAGAGCTTCATGCACCATAATTATGCCCGTAACTTAGCTAAATGAAAGCATTAACTTGTCCTTGGTCTCAATCCCAAGACCACAAACACCTTCAAAGGTGGAGAGAGCTAGCAGGGATGAGGGTAGAGAAGAGGAAGAAGAAGAATTCTTACGAGAAAGAAGTATTGTCCTCTCATACCATTACTCATAGAGCTTATCATATCATAGTAGCATAGTAATGGAGATGAAGAAGATGGCTAGCTTAGCATTGAAGCATGACTCTTTGATGGATTTTCATTCCATAGCCAAGAGTTGTTGGTGTAGGCTCTCAACTTCTCAAGCTTAGAGAAGGAGATGGTGTTCTTGCAGAACACATGTGAGATCCCCAACCCACCAATACCAAATTTGGGATGGGGTCCTTGACAGGTCTCTAGGCCTATTAAAGTCAGAGTCTCTAAGTAAGAAGGGTCCAAGGAATAGACCTTTATCATTGACAATGGCTTGGGTCTAAATTCCTAGAAGAAGACCTAGTCCTATCTCACAGTGGAAACAGGACAACATCGTAAAAATCTAGCATTATTTCATCCCTACAACTTCCACAATTTGGGCTAAGGTATACTCAACCAACGCTTTTCCCCCCTAATAGATGTGAGGGCACAACCGCTAATGAACTCCTCTTCCAATTGGAGAAGTTTTCTAAATGGTTTTAGTGCACGAGGATGGATAGTTACCTGACTAATTAGGTCCACCCATCCATGATTGACAACCTTAGTAAATTCCCACTTACCATCTCACATCACACATGATTCTTTTGTTTCCTAATTACTACTACAGGTGTTTTAACATTAAAATAATGGATTCATTTTTAACTTTCTTTTTCGCACAGTAATTCATTAAGACAATCCATGTAAATATATTGAGAACAGTCTTTTTTTTTAGAAAACATGAATTGATATTAAAAGGGTGAAATATTACAACAATACCTCACAAGAGGGAAGAGAGGCGTCCCAACAATTTACAAAGCCCAACAAGAGTAGATCATCCTAAGTCTATCAGGGGAGTAAAATGAGAGCATGGCATCTCGCCAACACTGCCACCTTAAGTTTTTTTGAAGAGACTTGAGAGACTGACAGTAGTCATCTACCATAAGTTTGGAAGATTTGACTGCTATTCTTTTAAGCTCCATGGAGAATACAATAAAGTTATCATTGAATTGAGTTTGGAAAATTGCCTCATTCCTTTGGATCCAGCAGGCCCATAAGAACTCCATTCTCCACATATTCCATAAGGGGATGTCAAGTCTATTACAGTCTCCCAAGAGGATTTCATTGACTGTAAGGGGGTGAGGGTGAAGGCTAGAGCAACAGTACTGTAGCAACTGCAGCTTTCTTTTGTTGGCTTTTCACCCAAAGAAGATGTGGAATAAGTCTTCTTCTGCTTGACATCTATTTTACCATCACCTATTTTAGCTTTTAGGGCTCTGACCCCAGTCCATACACCTTGGTGGAGAATGGACCAGGCAAGAAAGTTTTGTTTAATGAGGTAGACAAAGCTCCAGACACATTTGAATCTATAACTCCACTGCCTTAAAATTCCACTGTAAATTCCATTTCATGTTCAAATTTTTCCTTAAAGCTTCGTCAAAATTCTGAACCATGTTGTAGCTGGTGATGGCTTTCCAGGCCCATTCTTCAAGCTTCCCATGCTTGGTCCTAGCCGCCCCTTCCAATTAGAGCAGACTTTTAAGCTCAAGAACCCTGTTTCGACAGCTCGGAACAACAGCCAGAGGACAAATTAGTAGTGTTAGACAACATTCAGCTCGTCTGACCTGTATGTGAATGGTGAGAACAGTCTTTTAGAAAAAAACATCTTTAGACTTAAGACAAGGTACTGTCACTTATAATATATCTTGACAACCTTAACACATACTCCACTTGTCTCAAGCACACCTATACATGGGTGAAACAAACAACACCCTTCCTTGTTTATAATCCGGGTGGAAACCCATCACCCAAAGTTTGGGGCGCCCATACGCCAAACCAGTTGCCCATGCAACCGGGCAGTTTTCCTAGGATAAAAACGGTATCCTAAGTAACATCCACAAACATAGACATGTAGGAGCTATAGACTCCACGTACATGGGAAAAATCGACTCATCCATGGGTGACAAGCTATCATTACTCATCACCTGAAGTGAAAATGTTCCAAGGAATCAGAGGTGTCTTGAGACAAGCCCAATCATTATTTCCTAAGGCAACCAACCTTAACCCAAACAATTCCTTCCTAATTTACAAACAAGTGCACATTGGTTTCTTGCAAGATGTCTTCCTTTTTCAACCAGTTTTACTTTTCTTAATTCCTTAGTCCCTCTTTTACGTATGCAATGTTAATATTTAAAGAAAAACTTGAATTATTCAAACTTAAATTATAATGAAGACCCACATGGGACTAGTCGGGCGTTTGCTGCAGTGCTTGGGCTTGAATGCTCTCATCAGTAGGCCTACTACTAGGTCCAGCCTCGTCGTCATGCGACGCTCTAGCCTCTCAGGAATACTATCCTCATCATCAGATTGAGGGCTTGCTCGGATCCTTTTGGCGCCTTTCCTTCTATCCTTATAAAAAAGGACGTCTATTTATTAGATAAATCATCCAAAAACTTGACTTTACCTTCGTATTCAATCTAATTCCTCTTTTTATCCCAACTAAGGTTGATTTTGTAGTTTCAAATTGTAGTTGCTTGACCTAGTAATTTCTTATTTGCTTATATAGATAAGATAATTTTATCTCAGCTTCCTTAAGGGTTTTCTAAGCTCCCTTAATTTTTAAACAAATTTTTTGTATCTTTTTTCTAATTTTCCTATCTTTATCAAACTTGAAATATGCTTATTTTTATTGAATATTTATTGGATCCATTCTCTGCTAAAGATTGAATTTCCTCAACTTCATGTCAATGGTTTATACGTTCAGTAATGTTTTTAGAAAATTTTCAAAGCAATTTGTATTTATTTTGATAATTTTTTAGCTTAAAATAAGGTTAATAATAACTTTTATTTATCCTAATTAATTTTTTGCTTAAAATAGGATTTTTGATCTATTATAATTATTTAAATTAATTAACTAATTATGTTATAATTACCACAACTAGATAATGATGTTTTCTAATTCTGATAATTTCCTTGTAATTATCCAGTTAGTTATCTAATTTTATTTTAAATTTACAATTAAACAGCTAGATTAACTTTTTGATCATAAGCTAATTATCACAACTTACTTATGATATTTAATAACTCTCATAATTATCTAACTTGATTAGCTAATTTCCTCCTTTTATTTTTTTCTAAAATCAGTTTGTTTTGACTAAATTAAATAGCTAGATTAGCTTTTTGATCATAATCTAATTATCAAACCTTACTTATGATGTTTACTGCACAATATAGGCCTTATAGATTCAACACTTCAAAGAGATTCTTACATAATACACAAATTGAGAACCAAATTTTTTTAACAATTTGGTGACTTTTGGTCTACTAAGCTAAATTTAAAAAATAGTTGATATAATTCTCATCCAAAATATGCAAAATCTATTAAAATTTTTGAGGCCTCCTTGATCATCCGTGTCCTCGTGGTCCCCTCCTTTTTTCCTTAATTTTAGATTTGATATAACTTTCTAGTGGGCCTCAAACAAGCTTAAGCTTTTTTTTGGGGAAAAATTGGACTTCTTCCTTCCAATGGGCTTCAATGGAGCATTTGCATTAAACAAAAAGCACGCGCCGGGGGGGGGGGGAGATCATCCACGTGCACGCGGAGAATAGGGGAGGCTTTGGCCCCCCTGCTCTTTTTCCTATTGCAATCCCACAAAGACATGCCGGCTATGAAACATGTATTTTTCTTTTCTTTTCTTGAAAAAATCACTCCCTCTCTCTGCCTATCTGTACAGTTTTTTTATAAAAAAACTGTGTGCACGCAAATGATGGGGGGGCTCTTGGTCCCCTCCTTTTTTGGACACACACAGAGAGGGGGAGAGAGAGAGAGAGAGAGAGAGAGAGAGAGAGAGAGAGAGAGAGAGAGAGAGAGAGAGAGAGAGAGAGAGAGATTGGATTATCGTCCACGGAGGCCATATATGACCTATGGGACCAAAAAACACAACATTACAACAATTCATTCTAAGTGTGGGCTGATACATATCAGTTAAGGACTGAGGGTCCATCAAGAGGGTAGAGTAGGGGGGGGGGGGGGGGGGGGAAGAGAAAAAAAAAAACCTAAGGGTCGGCTGGATAAGAGCTGGTTTGGGATTTTGAAATTCCTGGATGATCGCTTTGCCACCTCGGTAGACTGCCCATTTGCCTTGCTTACGTGCTTCATGTACCTTCTTAAGCTCGCTCGCTTTACTCTTGAGCTGATTCATGGTCAGTTCTTCTGCAATCCAAAGCTTGGTTTCTTTGAGAAGGCGGGATTGACGTAGAATCTTCACCCGCTCCTCTTTGTTCTTGAAAGTAAGGACACAATGCTCGGGACGCACATGGCAATGTGTATCATTGATCCAAGCGACATTCTCTAGCTTGATGTTGACTAGTTCAATATTGTTGTTGAGTTTGATGATTGCCTCTTCAAGGGTGTCCTCAACAGTGCACCACTGCAAGGGGAGTCCACCGATGCGTACCTTGAGGGCATTATCTTCTTGAAATTTTTTTTTGGAGATTTCCTTTGTTACACACGTCTTCACTTGGGCGATGGTTGTTGAGTGAGCTTGGCTAACCTTAGCCTCAACCTCCTTTACCTTGTCGGTGGTGAGGTCAACCATAGAATTGAACTGCTCTTCTAATTTTTTGAGGTGAGATTTGAGTTCAAAGTTTTCTTCCAAGACTCGATCAAGAGTTGCTTGCAACTACGTGATGCGATCAAGTTTGCTAGGGGCTCCCAGCACTGTTGCAAAACTCGGTCTTGTTTTGGCGGGGGTCTTCGGGGTAGTCATCCCTGTGCTTGAGAAGGTAGAAAGGAACCAACCTTTGGTTTGCAAAATTCAAAAGTAGAAACCTTTGAGATTGCTCAAGACTACAGCCTTTGAAAAATGCTCAAAACAAACGGCCTGCTACAGTGATTGTCCCCTGCCGAGTAATGCCTGAGGAGCGCCACAAGGGCTAGAGCTTCGCAGAGCCAAAACCTGTCGTACTACGCAGGGCTGGAGCATCGTAGGGCTGAGCCAGGGCTGTAGCCTTCCAGAGACAAATCTCGTTGTTGGGGGGGCTAAGCTAAGGCTTAACGCCTCCCCCAGGGCAGCCCTTCGCCCAGGGGGGGCTGAGGGAGAACGATGTTAGGCTTTGCTTCTCTCTGCGCTAGGGTTACCACACACACACACACACACACACACACACACACACACACACACACACACACACACAGACAAATTTGCCTTGCTTGTGTCCTTTAGACACTGGCTATCTCTCTGGCTATCAAAGATGCATTTTTTGTGTAAACAATACTCCCTCTCTCTACCTATGTATACATTATTTTTGTGGAAAAAAAAAGGGAAGGGCCAAGGAGGAGACAATGGGGGGGCTCTTGGCCCTTCTTTTTGTATGAGAGAGAGCGAGAGAGAGAGAGAGAGAGAGAGAGAGAGAGAGAGAGAGAGAGAGAGAGAGAGAGAGAGAGAGAGAGAGAGAGAGAGAGAGAGAGAGCTTCGTCTTGCTCGTGTTCTTCTTCCACACCAGCTATCAAACTTTCAGAGGTGTAATTTTTTTCTTTTTTTGGCAGCTCTTATCAAACCACCCGCTTCCACTTAGTCGAGTTTTTAACCTCTTTTTCCTTCTCGTCTTTGTTCTCTTCAGCATCCTCTTGAGCTGCCATTGTAGAATATGCAACTAAGACCTCCACATTGCTGCCTGCATGGGTGCCCAAACCAAGAATGACACTATATTCAATCTAAACACTCAAGATTGTAGTGGTACCTTGCAAAATTGTGCATCACTTTATTCCACTTCAGATCAAGCTAGGTTTCCAAGAGTCAAAGTGTTACACACTGGCGAGCATCATAGATTGGCTTTGTCTTTAATGCTTTCTCCCCATCCTCTGCAGGGACGTCAGCAACAACTAGCGATAGAAGCTCAAAAGCACTGCGCCCTTTCTCCCTTGAGTTAGTAATCGGCCTCCACAATCAAGCTGCCTCTAGGATAAAAGTTTTTGAGAATATGATCATATCCCTATTTGCCTGTCTATATATATATATAAAAGAGGGCCAAGAGCCCTCCCATCATCCGTGTGCATGCGGACGATGTGGGGGCTCATGGACCCCTCCTTTTTTTTCCGCATCTTTCTCATATTCTTCCACACTGACAAGATTGCAAGCAAGCAAAGAGACCGACACACGTACACCCACAGTCAAAGGCCACACGCAGACAAAGATGTGCCTCTCATGTACCCTCTTTTGTCACCAAGATGAGTTTTGACAGTGGTGTGGACGCTAACTAGCGAGAACACCAGGTTTATTCCTCCATCACCACTTCACCTCCTGCGAGTATCAGACAACCCAAGACTGTCTCTAACCCTGTCTCGATACACAATTTGTGTCCAAAACATTGCAATCGGAGCTAATGGTTGTGATGGCTCGTGGAGACCCTAAGGTTTTTGCCTTTCCAAAAGTGGATAAGACTATCAGGGGTAGTGTACAAAAAATTTCTTTCAAATTATCCCTAAAGTTTCCCACAGACTATCCTTTTGGGTATTTTCATCCCGATGTGGATCAACATGGCAATATACGCCTTGATATTTTGCAAGAGGAGTGATCTTCAACTTATGATGTCCAAACGATTTTGCTTTCCCTCCGAAGTCTTCTTGGAGAGCCAAACGATGATAGACCATTGAATAGCTATGCGGCAATGTTATGGGCCAATCAAGAAGAATACCAAAAAGCAATGTTAAGGAATTACTAGGATAGTGCCATTGATATGAAGTACGTCAAGATGAAGGTGTAGGGAATGGTCGTGTGCTGACCATTCCTAACAAGGTCGAGCATCAGAGGCAATGCATATTGACCCTTCATTTGTTGTGCATTCTAAACAAGAATGTCATCCTACAATCAATGGCTGGATGACCACCACATCAGCATGTGTAATGTGTGTAGACTGCAACCAATCAATCATGTGTAATGTGTGTAGACTGCAACCAATCATGTTACTCCAGCTCGGAGCACGGAATGTTGCGAGCTGTAGACACCTCAACACCCAAATGTGAAGCACAAGCAGACCACATGGCAAATGTGATGGAGAAGATAGGCAAGAAGCTACATAGGGGGATCTTGGCCTCCTCTTCCACATGCACGAAAGAGAGAGAGAGAGAGAGAGAGAGAGAGAGAGAGAGAGAGAGAGAGTCCATTTTGGCATCATAAAGATGTACATTGTAGCCTTCAAATCTCGCGTTCGATTAACTATGGCTGGCTTTGAAGGCTACAATGCACATCTTTATGATGCCAAAATGGACTCTCTCTCTCTCTCTCTCTCTCTCTCTCTCTCTCTCTCTCTCTCTCTCTCTCTCTCTCTCTCTCTCTCTCTCTCTCTCTCTCTCTCTCTCTCTCTCTCATGACAATTACCATCATATGTGCATTAGCATCAGTATTATTATCCATTGCCCTCCAATCCATGCTCATCTTCAAATGTCACACTGCTATTGCATGATGCCTGATTAGCTGGAGGGCTGCCATCTCTTCTCCCTCACAAGACACCCCAACTCTTCATGTGATCTTCTGCATGTTTGTGCATGCCTATATTGCGTGCCCATGCAATCCATTTTGCACCCCCCCCCCCCTCCCTCCCTCTAGCTAGTCGCTCAGCTCACCCTCCTTAGCCAGTCATCAGCATAATAAGTTGCTAGTCACTCATTGAAATGACAAAATCGAGGAGATCCTACTAGTCTGTGTAATTAGCTCCTAGAGAGATGTAGAGAGAAAATAGGGTGAGCCCCTTGTTGTGACAATCTTGGGCTCAAGAAGGGGCCATACATACCAGATGAAGATGAAAAGCTTGTGGCTTACATCCAAGAGCATGGCCATAGTAGCTCGAGAGCCCTCCCTAAGCCCGAGGTAAACTTCTATCAATCTCTTTTTTATTCTTTTCACCCAACAACACACACACACACACACACAAACATTGTTATAGAATTGATATTTTATTATCTATTGCAGCTGACAGGTGGAAAAAGCATCAGGAGATGATGGATTATGCAGAAGGATATTACATTTTATGTATATTTGATTATTCAAGTGCTCTTTATGAGCTTTGGCCAATTATGTCCAGCCGGCCAGTTTGTACTCATTTTTGGGCATTCAAGAAATTTATAAATAAATACGTGCAAGAGGGAAATGCTCACTCTTGCACGGGGGGGGGATTACACCCAGTGTTTTGCGTTGCTCTTCTCTTCTCTCCTCTCTTCTCTCATGTCGTGCTGGCGTAGCACTCTGCTCTAGGAGGTGCATCTGCACGCACACTTTCACTCTCTATCTCTATCTGTTCATGTATTACACGATTATGCGCTTATGAGATTGTCGGGTATGTTGATTATGTCTTGGAGTATGTTGTTTTTACTCTTTTGTAGGGCTCTCCATGCTTCGGTTTGTAGCAGTGGTATCCGAGCTTGGGCTACGCTCCAGATATTGAAGATTCGGATAATCAAAAAGCTAAGTTCATTCACACGATTCTTTGTTTCTTCTGGTTTGTGAAAATTTATCATCCTATTTCTTTCTCTATATTACTTTTTTTAATGCAAATTTGATGTAATCCCTTATTAATCACAAGGGATTTGAATAGGATGTAGAAAGGATCGTGATACTTTCTATATTGAGCAACGCCTAAAAAGATCGGTTAGCACTAAGCAAGTATCGATATACCTAGTTAATGATGCATGTGATAGTAGATATACCTTGTTAATGATGCATAGAAAAGGAAGATACTTATTATTTCAAAAACAAGCCTAGTTGCTCCTAAGAGACCAGGCGGACGAGAAGAAGGAGATGAAAGAGAAGCTTTAAAAGACCCTCGTAGGTTATTCTCCCGAAAAAAGGCCTTCCTTGGTAGAAGAAGAAGCATATTTCCTCTTATCTTATTACTTCTTTATTTTATTTTTTGTTCTCTCTCCCGCATGGGAAACTACTCCGCAAGGGGAGAATCTAAGAATTTCAAAATGGCGTGTGAACAGAAGGTTGAGTTGAAAAAAAAAATTTGAAAAAAAGATTGAAGTTTGTAGGAGCATGATGCTAAGTTGAAAGACGAGAGATAACCCTGCAATGCTAAATCCATGCTCATCACCGCCAACCCTGCTTTGTAGCTCACTCAGTAATGCTTGGTAGCTCCTCATCGAGTCATGTGGTAGCTGTCATGGCCACATCACACTTAACCACCCCCAGTATCCCACCCTGCTCAGCAATGCCATAGGAAATGCCATCATAGCAATAGGACGTGCAGAAATGGGTTGCGACAATATTGATATGGCCAACAGTTGTACGACACAGTGATTACGAGGAAAATTAGGGTCGTCAAGCAAATTTGTGTATAGTTTTTGGTAAATCAGGGTAGCCAGGCCGGACACACTACAGTCCTAATGCATGCGGAGCATGCAGCCTCCCAGTTTGTCACCCACCGCCCCCTTGGTGACTCCGCATGCACCTCGGCACGTGCACGTCTGACGATGTTGATCATGCACGGCTGCAAATCTCTAGCCATCTGCTAGCCATGCAGGGAGCGCCAAATTTTATACTAGCCAGAAAACTCACAACCGCCATCTCACTCTCTCTTTCTTCTTACCACCACCACCAAATGATCTCCTTCTCTGACGGTCAGTTGCTCACCATGCTGGCCCCTCGTCACTTACCTGTGGCAGTAAATCCCTCTCTCTCTCTCTCTCTCTCTCTCTCTCTCTCTCTCTCTCTCTCTCTCTCTCTCTCTCTCTCTCTCTCTCTCTCTCTCTCTCTCTCTCTCTCTCTCTCTCTCTCTCTCTCTCTCCACTTCATCAGCCGCGCCGCCATGCAAAATGTAGACGTCAAAGCACTACCACACTTTCTTTTTCAGGGCATGATACGGCTCCGTTTCCCCTCCCAACCACTGGCTGAAGCTTTTTCCTTTTTTTTTCTTGAATATCGAGCGTACCCAATCGATTGTGCATGCACCTCACAAGACATAGTTTTGAACTCACCCACCACTAGCAGCGTTGCTCTCAGCTTTTATAGCTGCAGCCAAGAGAACCTCTTTCACTCTCTTCTACAGCCAGCTGCATGTCATGCAGTTTCTCTCTCTCACACTCATCCAGGCATGCACTGTCTTTTCTCTCTCACAGTCAAAGTGACTCTCACCTTTCTCTCTCTCACACTCATCTAGGCCTGCACTGTTGTTTCTCCTCGCAGTCAAAGTGACTCTCACCTCTCCTCAAAAGCAGCCCCAAAGCCAAAAGGTGCTTCAGGTTTTATGATGTGCCCTAAGGAAGCGGCTTTATGTCACCTGCTTAGAAGTAAAGGAGCAGCCCATGAGGATTTGTAGCCCCACGGCAACAACACAGGGTCCACAAGCCGCCAACACCGATAGTGGGGAATTATAGTTCCATAGTCTACCTCGCAAAGAAAGCACATACGCCAATCGACATCTGTAACCACCATCCTGTAGATACCAATATCAATATACTGCATCTCGCTCTCTCTAGCGCTCCCAGTAGAGAGTTGAATAGTTGATGGTGTCTGCATCTTTCTCCCCTGAATGGTGCAACAACTTAACTCCCCTGACGACCTATAGAAGTAGACATTGACGAAGCTGTTCACGGCATGCTGCACTACTTTCTCCGCCCTCCTCATGCATTGCCGATGGTGACGATGCTTTTAGCCTGCACCTTTAAGTTTAGTTTTTGTTTTTCACTTTACTTCATTTTATTTTGTACCCAGACATTGTACTCGATTCACACTGTTTAGTCTCATCGGCCATTCTGGCACTTTGAAGCTAGGTAATATAACATTTCATTTCTTATCTCTCTCTCTCTCTCCCCCTCCATGTGCCTTCTCCCTCCCTTTTGCACTTAGCCCCGAAGGAAGCATCTAGTGAGCTTCGCCTTATTACGACCAATTGCACAATAATATACACCAAAAATATTCCTCCCTCCTTATTACAAAAATAAAGTACAGTGGTAGTGCGATAATAAATAAATAGTATAATAGAACTGCCATGCGATTAGGTCAGTGTTCTTGAAAAACCATTTTCCCAAACATACAAAATTCCTTTTCTTGAATTTGTCAAGAGGAAATTTCTAAAATTAAGGTCATTATTTCAAATTTTTACTTTATTTTTTTCTATTTTGGGGCGGAATTTCTCCTTTTACATTTGCGTTCAACCAGCAATATGAAATTGGAAACAACATGATATTAAGTTGAGACACATTTTTCCTGAACATTGGATTAGGTGGATCGACCCCAGTGGAAAGAATATCAACATTGCATCCCACTTTCTCTCTCTTTCTATCTTCCCCAATGCGACTGCTTACAATGGCAGGCAGTGAGGATGATGATAATGGTTTACTCCGATAATTTTAGACTTTTAGTTTTTTGCTTTACTTAATTTTATTTTTGTACCAAGCATTGGGTTAGATCCACAAGGATTCTCTCAGTTTGATCTCTTTAACCTTTTCAAATACACACACACAATACTGTGCACATTCTATATAAGTTTTCATAGCTTAGAGTTGATGTTCACGTCTGCCAAAATAGATCAATCACATTAGCAGACTTTTCAAGTTTAAATTTTTTGTAAAGAATGGATATAGAGCCTATATTACCAAGACAGAAGCTAGGGGTTGATATTCAAAATTATATTATGTATTTGGATAATGTATTTGTTACTAGTTTCTCTTCTTGCCACAGCTAGTAAACATTTAAATTTTTGCACTTCTTTAGCCAAAATAAGGCACCGAATCCTTCCCTATTGCTGATAGGTCCTTTCTTTTTATCTCATATAGATCTAAATTATTTACATATGTACAATTCATAAACCTTGAAGAGAGAAGACCCTAATTGTAGTTTCAACCAAGTGAGATAACTCGTGCTAATTGCCGAAAGTCACCCCATTTTATTGTTGATTTCAATGGAGACAGGTAGGAGTGATCTTCATGTTGTACTTTTGATATTCTTCTTAATCTCACTCTTAGCTCAGACTATGGTTACGGCTAGGCAGATCCCTACCATTCGAAGTGAGTGTCACTCGTTAATGAATCTCTACCTTGCATCCCAATTCTAATCATCAACTTACCCTACCTTCATTTTCACAGATGGGCCATGTTTTCTTTCAATTATCACACGTATATTGACCCACAATTTTACGTTACAATTTTGTTAGTCATTGGGATATATTCATGTTGAATCCAATGTTTTACACACATTTTTTGCTGCCAGATATGTAAAGTCTTGCATAATTTTATTTTATTTTATTTTTAAGTAGATAGTACGGATGATTATTGCGAAATCTCCCCTCACACTACAATACTGCAATTTGTGTGATTATTTTGTGGAACTCTGAAACTCTCACCTGCACATGGGCTGCATATTCTAACCAGGCATCAAAACGTCTCTGTTTTGTTACCTAGAAGGGTGCAAGATGATGTTTGCATATACCCTACTTATGCGGCCATACATTTTACTCATACACTCATTCTTAACAATTTTAAAAATTAATTGGATCGTTGACCTTCTGATTTCAAAGTATATATTGAGAAACAAATGATGGTATAATAAATGATGTTTACAAGAGTAGGATTTCAAGTAGTATGAGAGTTATATTGCTAAACACATGAGTTAAAGTCCTACACGAGCCTCATGCTCGCCACACACACAGGTACGTACATATTTCAATGCAAAATAACACATACATCATTCCCCTTTTCATATTTCATTTCTCTTCATTGTGTTCTAAGTTAAATACTCAAACACTGCTAAGGTCATGGCTTTTTATTGAAATAACTTTTTATTGAGATGATTTGTCAATAAGCTATGCAAGTACTCATGTGAGCTAAGTTGCTCTTGTATACTGAACAAAAAAATAAATAAATTGTAAGTACTTTGTTATAATGCACAATGGTGTTAATCACACACACACACACACACACACACACACATATATATCCTTTTTCTCTTTCATGTCTTGTCTAGTCCATTGGTCACAAGCACCCAGATTCACCGGTTTAGGCAATGTGTAAATGCTCATCCTAGTGCAGATTCGTCGATTTAGGTAGCACATTGATAAATTGCAGATTCATGATTTTAAACTTATACAAAATGCAGATTCGCCGATTTAGGCATCACGTCTTATTGGTGTAAATTCGCCGATTTAGGCAACACTGATCACAAAATCATGTTGCAGTGTGGCTGGCCACCACTTTAATTGGTATGATTTTGTTACCCAGGTATAGAAAATGAAAGATATTTTGGATTTGAATTTGGAATTAGATTTGGAATTGGTATATGATGATTTTTTTTCGCGACAGTATTTATGAAAGTGAACTTGAGATTGATGAGAATTGATTTTTACAATGATGAGTGTGACCAATGATATCGTGATTCATCAGGGTATGACATATATTGCTTATTCTAGTGGTATGGGACACTAGAATAGGTAGTATGTGGATGACGGCAGGCATAACCAATGTGTCTAATTTTATGGATTTTTTCTTTTTACTATTTGATACAGATTTCTAATCATTGTTTTTTACAAGTATTATTTGCAGATTATTATCTTTGCAACTGAGGACAGTTGCTTTCCAACGGAGAGGTATGTTATAGAATTGATATTTTATTATCTATTGCAGCTGACAGGTGGAAAAAGCATCAGGAGATGATGGATTATGCAGAAGGATATTACATTTTATGTATATTTGATTATTCAAGTACTATTTATGAGCTTTGTCTAATTATGTCCGACCGGCCAATTTGTACTCATTTTTGGGCATTCAAGAAATCTATAAATAGATACGTGCAAGAGGGAAATGCTCACTCTTGCATGGGGGGAGATTGCACCCAGTGTTTTGTGTTGCTCCTCTCTTCTCTCATGTCGTGCTGGCGTAGCACTTTGCTCTAGGAGATGCGTCTGCATGCGCGCTTTCACTCTCTATCTCTATCTGTTCATGTATAATGCGATTATGCGCTTATGAGATTTCCAAGTATGTCGATTATGGCTTGGAGTATGTTGTTTTTACTCTTTTGCAGGGCTCTTCATGCTTCCATTTGTAGCACGCTCACTCACTCACTCACAGGCATGTAAGCATCCCTTTTGCTAAACTATTGATTGCCTCTGAATTTCTCATCATTTAAGTCTTGCAACAAGGAGAAGGAAACAAGAAGGGTGCTGACAACTATATTTTTTGGTGCATAGAGCTAAAAAACTTCTTTAAGAGTCGAGTGTGGATTTCCATGATGATACATATGATGCTTGTAGTATGGTTGTTGAGATAGTATTTTTAGTAGTGTGTGGTCTTGGTTGTTGTATTCTCTCTTTTTGCAATGTGATTGGCTAACGATGGTCACACACTACTCCCACTTAATCCTTGCTTGGAAGTTATGCCTTAGAGAGGGGTTGTAGATAATTGTTGATGCTTGGATATGGATGATCATGAGAAAATCATGGAGTTTGTGCATAGGAGGATTGGTGTGGCAACGTGACTTCAATCACAAAAAGAACTTTTTGGGACAAGGAGATTTATGTATTCCCCACCTTATAAAGTTTCACCACAATTTGACATTGAATCAAAGATCTTGTGTCACACTAGAGTCATCTTTTTGTCCGTCCTCCCACCTAAGGTCTATCACAATATTGGCCCTGGTGCGGCATCCCACTATTGTGTGTCAAACAGTGTTTAAAAAAAACTTTTGCAAAGGTAGGGAACTGGTGTATCCCAGTACCCTTGCAAAGGTTTCTTGTGATCTAACAATGACTCTAAGGTCTCATGTTAGACCATAGCCATATTTTTTCCATGGGCCTATTCCAAAAGGTTACAACAAAATTATGGCTATGATGCAATACGGGACCATGATGCCAAACTTCAATCACCATAAAACTCACATACATAAGGTAATCTATAACCTCATCTCTATAGTCATTTGTAGACTCATCTACGTTGACATCCATATGCTCACCCACATGTTTATTTAATCTTTTTGGATATGCTAATTTTGACTCTTTGGTCTTAGGTCATCCACAACATTAGCTTGAATTTAGCTTAAGAAATTATTTCCTAGGGATATCACAAGAGCATCATAGTTTTGTTTTGAGGTTGACACAAGGTTTTCTTCTGAGTTTGGTGCTTATGTAAATGGATGAACCCTATGTAATCTTTTTGGATATTATTGTGGTCCTTGGTAGGTTTTCTACACTATGGTATTATGTAAATTTTTCAACTATCCACTTCATCGTCTTCACTTATATGTCACCCACATATTTTACCATCCTAATTGTTTTTGCATAAACTATATAGCAATGTGTAAGTTTGATGACAATACATAAGTGGGAAAAAGCTGAAAAAAATAGTTTCAATTGCAAAAGCACGAAAACAAAAGCTCACAAATAAAATGCACCCCTATCCCAAGCCTTGTAATTGTAGCTTGATCCATTGGTTGGTGTACTTTGAAATATCATTAAGTTGAAGCTCTTCCAGTATTTCTTCCAAAGTACTTTGTTCAGTCTCTAAGTAATACAATTCCAGTTCCAGTCAATGTTCCGAGTGTCATTTCATTTCCAATTTCAAATGTCTTTTAGTACTCTAAAGTATGGTCTAAAGCCTTAAGTCTGATATCAAATAACTCTAACAACCATTCTAGAATATATGTCTAAACACATCTATCTCATTCCATACCTATGTAGGAAGCTTTCAAAGAAAAGAAGAAGGAAACAACAAAAAGTTAAAGAAAAGAGTCCAACTTACAAACTCCAATCTGACATAAAGGCAAAAATAGATTTAAAAAAGGTTTTGAAAGAGAGGATTTTGAATAGTAAGATTGAATTTACTTTGGTAGAGGTCCTTGGCATAGCAAAATGGGAGTTCCATGAAGAAATCAATGGAATTGTCAAGAGAAACCAGTAGTCTTTTACTAAGTCTATCCATGTATAGGGTGAAGGAGAAACTTTGAATGCATTATATTTATGCTAAGCAAGTTAATGAAACCATTGCTATATGCTACAAGTCTATAGGAGGAGTAAAAAAATTTTGCTTCTTGGATGATGAAGATGAAGTTGAGACCACTCACAAGAGCTAGTACTCTAAGAAACATTGGGCAAGAGAAACTACAAAGACCTTGGTAAAAATTAAGACCATTCACAAGATTTATTACTCTAAGAATCAATGGGCAAGAGAAACTAGAAAGGTCCTCATAAAAGTGGCATACTTAGAAGAGCCATACATTGCATTGATAGACCATGTGTCAGAGATTAACCTCATATCAAAGAGTCTATATCAAAAAGGAAAATGGATAATTGATATATTAATTATAGATGAATTGTGTCACGGATGATTTGTGCAACAAATAACTCATCAAGGGAGTTATGTGGTGCTTGTCCAAATGTAAGGGTGACCATATAGGTAACGGGATGTGAAAGATGACCAAAAATTCTTTGTACATGGGATCTCTATATATCCTCTTATCCTTGGGCAGCCATACCTCATTGCTACTCACATGGAAACAAAGGTGATGGATGATGGATGGCTTATGCTAGTATAAGAATCATGGATGGCAAGCATGCGGTTCAATTCCTTACTGTTTGTGTGACCATGAAAGGAATCATGATACTCTTGGATAGCAACCCTTGCCGAAGTCAACGAAATAATTCTAGGACTACAGGGATATGAGGGTTTTTATATATGTATTATTATAGAGCAAGGTTGCACTGCTACAAGAATCGAAAAGTTCTTCCATGATGTATATGCAAAGGAGGTGTTTTCTATAGGTTTTGTAGGATTAACAAACTATGGATCTATATCTTTTACAAAATTTGAGTACTTCAAGGCGGGGTGAATGACAACATGTAAATAGTGGTTTTGAGGAACAATGGTTTGTCAAAATATGATGAATGCATCGTAGGTGTGCTCGATGCGTTTTTGTTTGTGGATACCATGGAGGCCTTGAAGTCATAGAAATGTACAATGCTCAAGGTATTGAAGTAAAAGTGGAGACCAAGTATAAGTCTGTGGCAAATAAAGTGAAACCAATGGCGATACCTCTACCAAAAGACTACAAGGATAAGATGGAACAAGTTGCTTTGTAGCTTAGTCTTCATGACCCTAGCTAGATTGGGTGCAAGTTCACATAGGACTCTTTGAACGAATTAAAGGTTGGTTGCAAAGACAATTTCACAGAGGTTGAAAGAATATTTTTTTAAGAAATACTTGTCAAACACAAAGTCTTTTGAATTTGAGCCACATGAAATAGGGTGTGTTGATCCTTCCATTGTTGCTCCTATGGTTATCTTCATTGGTTCCCTCTCATGCACCTTGGAACTTGCAGCCTATTCCAATTTCATAGGCATTATTGTAAAGAATGAGGATGCAAGAGAGCTACACAAGACAAGCACAAAGCACACAGAGATGGAAAGCTTCTTCTTCTTCTTTACAGAAAAGAGAGTACAAAATGACTAAGTGCTAAAGCTGAAAAGTAGCACATATGTACATGCGGTCACTAAGTGTGAACTCGCTAAAAGCATACTAGGCTGGCACTATAAGTGTAGTCCAGCTATAGAATCACTGGCAGAGATCCTCCGTGTCGGTCACCTAACGCGCCAGTGAGTAAATGCCGTAAGCGGCCAAGACCCGTAGTGGATGCCAGCTCAAGGTGTAGAGCTCGACATCTCAACACTCCCCCTCGAGTTCTGCATGTCACAGAGTCCAAGCATAGTTCGGAAACGTCGAAGCTTCTCAGCTCCGAGGGCCTTGGTAAAGATATCCGCTATCTGCTCCTCTGTGCTGATGTAGACCAAGTCAATGTCGCCCGCCAACACTCGCTCTTGAACGTAGTGGTAATGGACCTCTATGTGTTTGGTCCTGGCATGGAGCACTGGGTTCCTAGCCAACTGCATGCTGCTGAGGTTGTCACAATGGATGAAAATCTGTTGCTCCACCTGCACTCCCAAGTCCTCAAGTAATGTGCGTAGCCAAGCTACCTCGCACGCCGCAACTGCTGCACCTCTGTACTCGGCCTCTGTGCTCGATAAAGCAACCGTAGGCTACTTTTTGCTGCTCCAAGTAACAGCAGCACTCCCAAAAGAGAACATGAAGCCACTCGTAGATCTCTTATCAACAATGCTACCTGCCCAATCTGCATCTGTATACCCATACAATGCTAATGGTGCATCTGCTGCATAGAACAATGCGTAGTCAAGAGTACCTTGCACATACCTAAGTGTGCGTCGTACTCCATCCAAATGTGGCTTCCTCGGAAGCTGCATGAACTGACCCTCCAAGCCTACTGTGTAGCTCAAGTCTGGCTCGTGATAGTCAAGTAGATTAGACTACCCACAATCTTCCTGTACATGTTGACCTCCTCAACAACATCACCCTTCTCTGCACTCAGCTTTGCATTCACATCCAAGGGAATAGAAATTGGCTTACAATCAGCCATACCATACTTTGACAACATGTCCAAAGCATACTGTCTCTCTGATAGCCATACACCCTCTGGAGTCCTGATCACCTCAATGCCAAGAAAGTAACGCAACTCGCCTAAATCTTTCATTTCAAACTCCTGTTTGAGAAGACCCTTCACATGGTCAATCTCCATAGCATTGTCACCAACAATAATAAGGTCATCTACATATATGGTAAGGACCACAATCCCCACATCACTCTCACGTACATAGAGTGAATGATCAGCATGAGCTCTCCTAAAACCAATACTGACAAGATACTTGGCAATCCTGTCATACCATGCTCTAGAGCCCTGCTTCAAACCATACAAAGCTTTTAGAAGTCTGCATACATAATCTGGGTAACCTGGATCGACATAACTAGGTGGCTGATCCATATACACTTCCTCTTGCAACTCACCATTCAAGAAGGCATTCTTTACATCCATTTGATGTATAATCCATCCTTTAGATGCAGCCACTGCTATGACAGCTCTCACAGTCGTCATCTTTGCCACGACCAGATGCCGAAGGCGCTTTTCGTACAAGTTTCTGAACAGGTCTCCAAAGTGAAGTACACAGAGATTTATTGTACAAGTACACTGGTTGTATGTACGCTTGATTGTGGACACTCGTTGAGTGTAGGAAGCGTTACAGGTACCACGATAGCAGGTTCAGCAGATTTGCAGGTTTTTGCAGATTGCAGCTATTTTGTCTTAGTGCTTCAAGATGTTTGACGGTTTTAGTCAGATTGTTACTGAGAAGCTTGAGAAAAATAACTACCCTGCATGGAAGTTCAGAATAACAAATTTCCTAAAAGGAAAAGGTTATTGGGACTATGTAGAAGGAGACAATGAAAAGGAACCAGAGATTCCCGAGGCAAATGCTACAGCAGAACAAAGGAAAGCTTTGAGGGACTGGCAACAAGGCCAAAGCAAAGTGATGTATTGGCTTTCTATGAGCATCACAGATGGCATGATGGGCTATCTACAGGATGCTGAAACCCCCGCCATTTCATGGAGAAACTTAGGCAGAGTGTTTGAGGTGAACACCAAGGCCAGGAAGCTTCAACTAAAGTCGGAGCTGAATCAGGTTAAGAGGAACAACCTTTCAATCAATGATTATGCCTTGAAGATCAAGAGTATCATTGAGGCTCTTGGATCTATTAAAGTCTCAGTGGAAGACGATGACATTGTCCGTGCATGCTTGGATGGTCTAGGAGATGAGTATGTACATTTTAGGTCTTCCATGAATACAAGAGACGACATCCCCGTGTTCCAAGAATTGATTCCTATGCTTATTCTTGAGGAGAAGAACCTTGACACATCTTCTTCTCATGGCAGAAATAATTCTGAACAGGCCTTCTATTCTAACTCCAACAGAGGTAGAGGTAGGGGTCGTGGTCGAGGCCCAAGGGGTTGCAGGGGCCAATTTCTAGAAGGTCAATCAAATCAAAACAATACAGGTGGTAGGGGAAACCAGTCTCAAGGCAGGGGGAGTCAAAGAGGTCGTGGTGCAGGATCAAGCAGGCAGCAACATACTCCAGATAGCAGAGAATGTTGGACTTGTGGTGAAAGAGGTCACATGTCACGTGACTGTCCAAAGGGAAAAGCAAGTGGAAAGAGAGAACAGGGCAACTATGCATCTACTAGCAGAGATGCAGATGACAGCAAAAACGAGCGCATGTTTGTTATGCAGCATGTAATGAATACAATGAGTGCTGAGAATTCCACCCAAGATGATGTTTGGTATGTGGATTCAGGTGCCTCTAATCACATGATGTCTCGTGGAGAGTGGTTTAGAGATATGCGCAAACTAGATGTGTCCGGCTATGTGCAGACAGGAGATGACACAGCTCACCCCATTGCTCATGTAGGGGACATACCTCTAAAGATGAAGAGTGGGAAATCAAAGTACTTAGCAGATGTACTTCATGTCCCAAACATTACAAAGAATCTTGTTTCTGTTGGAAAAATGGTTGAGCAGAGTTTGCAGGTTCGCTTCAATCCAAATGGCTGTTATGTAGAAGATTTCCAGAATGGCTGTAAGCTGATCACAGAGGGCAAATGTGTGGGCAGAATGTTTACGCTGAATGTAGACATGCCTGAGGTAAAAGCTGCATTATTTGCACAGAGCACAGGTGTTGTGGCTGATGTTGACATTTGGCACAAACGCATTTGCCATGTCAATGAGCAGAGATTGCGCAGCATGCAATCAAAACAGATTGTAAAAGGTTTGCCCAAATTCAAGGTGGATGGTATGCATAAAGTCTGTGCAGCATGCCAGTTTGGAAAACAGTCAAAGTGCTCATTTCCACATGAGCGCAATGTATGTAAAAAGCCACTTGAGGTGGTGCACACAGATGTTTGGGGTCCAACCGATACTGCAAGTATACATGGTTGCAGGTATTATGTCTCTTTCATTGATGACCATACAAGGAAAGTATGGGTCTACTTCATGCGTAACAAAAGTGAAGTGTTTGGTCACTTTCAAGACTTCAAAGTCATGATTGAGAAGGAGACAGATATGCAAATCAAGACATTGAGGTCAGATGGAGGGGGAGAGTACTTCTCCAATGATTTTTCAGATTTTCTGCGAATGCATGGTATACGCAGGCAGTTTACATGCAGATATACTCCACAACAGAATGGGGTCGCAGAAAGGAAAAACAGGCACATTGCAGAGGTTGCACGTGCATTGATGAATGAGAAGAACATGCCTCATCATTTCTGGGCTGAAGCCGTAAATACAGCTGTGTACATTATGAACAGGACACCTACAGCTGCGGTGCATGATGTAACACCTGAGGAAAAGTTTACAGGTACAAAGCCTGATTTGGCACACTTGAAAGTGTTTGGCTGCATAGCTTACGTGCATGTACCAGATGAGTTGCGTAGGAAATTGGATCCTAAAGCAGAGAAATGTATTCTTGTGGGATATTCCCTTGAACAAAAGGGGTACAGGTGCTACAATCCTACTACACGAGAATTACGAGTAAGCAGAGATGTAGTCTTTGATGAGATGAGCAGCTGGTACAGTAATGCACATGGCACTATTGGGGCTGATGTAAAAGATGATGTGGTTGTACAAAATGTGAGGCCACAGTCACAGGTTTTGAGTGGACCACAAGAGTCCTCTTCTCGTGGCTCTGATACCATGTAAAGGATGAGGATTCAAGAGAGTTACACAAGAAAGCACAAAGCACACAGAGATGGAAAGCTTCTTCTTCTTCTTTACAGAAAAGAGAGTACAAAATGACTAAGTGCTAAAGCTGAAAAGTAGCACATATGTACATGCGGTCACTAAGTGTGAACTCGCTAGAAGCGTACTAGGCTGACACTATAAGTGTAGTCCAGCTGTAGAATCACTGGCAGAGATCCTCCGTGTCGGTCACCTAACGCGCGAGTAAGTAAATGCCGTAAGCGGCCAAGACTCGTAGTGGATGCCAGCTCAAGGTGTAGAGCTCGACATATCAACAATTATGAGATGAGCAAGTTTCAACATAGCCATATGATCTTGGAGAAAGTCATTGACTTGATGAAGTTTTGTAGTTGCCAACTCTACCATAATTGGTGATCTAGGTTGAAACCCATACATAAGCATGAAAGAACTAAATACAGTTGTAACATGATTTGCACTATTATAAGAAAACTCTAAATTAGGGAGATAATCTTTCCAATCAGATTCTTTTTTGCTAACGTATACTCTTAGCATATTGTCTAGAACTTGATTAACATGTTCAATTTAACCATCCATTTTTGGGCACAGTTGTGATGTTGAGTTGTGTGCCCAACCATTTAAACGCAACCTTGGAGAAATGACTGTTAAACTTGGGATCATGATCACTCACAAGATTGATGGGCAATCCATAAAGTCTACACAGATTGTCAGCAACCAACCTGGTTAACCTCAAAGATTGGACAACCTATTAGCAAGTACACATACCAAGCCATGACCTCGTATGGTGGTTGGCGGATCTAAGTAAATCCCATATAGGTACCACATGTGTGGTGAAAAAGCTTCTCAAAATATCATCTTCATGAATTGGCATGCCACTATAGATAAGGCATTGTTAAAGACTAGGGCCTATAACACCTAATCCACATACATTAGCAACAACTTGCATGAGCCTTCCTTTCCATCATTCAAATGTCTTGTACTCGCCAATGCATATAGCAAAGGTTATGCTCATAGAACTCATGAAAGATGAAGGACTAGAGGGGTAACTAGATTTTTGGAAAGTTCTAAACTTATCCCTACATAACTACAAGAAAGCCTTGCTAAAACATTTGAACCATAATAAAATGTGAAGCTAAATCACATCTAGATACAAACTAGGAAATATTTTCATTAATAGTACAAAGACGACTTGCTATATGCATAGTAGGTACGCAAATTTGAAGCCTAAAAGAGTTAAAACAACCATCCATTAGTGTTGTTTATAGTTTTTGTCACATTAACAAGTCTCACTAGGTATACGGCAATTTCTAGCCACTAAAATTCTTACTAATACTATGTACTTGAAATGTTCTTAAAAAAAGTGATTTGACCAGAACCAAGGGACTCTATTGTGACAGATAGATGAAAAACAAGCATCGGCGTCAATCGCAAAGACGTGTATTCTCCACATGTGAAGTATATCTCCAATAGTGATGGCAATAAAAATGACATCCATCAAGTATGAGATGTACTAGTGTGTGAAGGGAACTGAAACACACAGCGACATGAGTGAGGGGGACCCTCATGAATCTTTCTCCATACAGGATAAATCAAACTCCGTGAGACCATGTTGTACACCTTGTGATGACTGACAACATGTGCCAAAAAATGATCACCACCTTATAGGCCTATGACCATCATAATGGAGGTAACCACAAAAGAGTATAAAATACCCAGAGTGGATCCTCATATTCCACAATAAAGAGAAGTAACAAATATTATAACCTCTAACATTTTCCATAGTTGCTACCATGAAGCAATGCGTGACCATTTTACTTGCATCAAATCCATCTGGTCAACATCGTTGTACCTCTAGAAAAAATCATTGGTATTGCCTTGGCATTTCAAACCCCTTGGTCAACATTGCCCATGATGTACACTGTAAGGACACAGGTCCTACGGGCAAGTCTATCGGCACGGCGGGACAATGTGCACGCTAGAAGGAGGCTATAAGATAGCATGGTTGGGTGGAGACTAGCACACTGCATTACTCTCCTCCTTTCAATGGTATCTGAGCTATTTCAAAAAAGGGAAAAAGCGGGTTGTATATGCATGCTCCTCTCCCACGATCCATAGGCAACATGCAAGGAAGACGACATCCACAGTGCAGGAAAAGAGAAGACAGCAACGTCCTATGTGTAGCACAAGGGAGTAGACAGCGAGCAACAACAACCACCCACGATCGCCAACCAAGGCTATCGTCTAAGGCAGGCGACCAAGGCAAACTCAATCGGCAACTCTATGACATCGAAGCTTCATTGGAGCCATTGGCTACACGCGTAGGAAGGCCCTCTAAACCCTTACATGAAGGAGGTTTGAACCCACTCCGTGAGGGTAAGAGGTCAACACATCCAAGCTATTGAGACTTGTTGTATACAACAAGAAAAGATATCATATTTGAGTTGACAAAGAAAGCTAGAAGGAAAGAAAAGCTACAAACTTTAAGGAAGTAGTTTCATCCTTTCTTTTTACTCCTTAGAGAAAGGCAAGTTTTCTTTCAAAATTCTTTTTCTTCAAGAAAGAAGCTTCACAAGTGAAAAAAAGCTTTCACAAAAACGATGAGTTTTGTGAAGAATCAACAAAGGTGTTCTTACAAAGAACAAGACGTGAAGCGCTACAAATTCTGCAAGGCGAAGATCACATGCAATGCAAAAGTCATCGAGCATAAAAAACACAATGACTTCAAGCTTTACCAGATATAAGTTGATATTTTTCTCTCTCTACATTAGCGTGTGTTTAACATGGCCGGCGAGGATATCCCACATACACACACTTTTGATTTTGAGCATGCACATCAAAATCTGGCAACCATGAACACTGCCGACACTAATATGCATGACGATGATGGTCTAGGAGATCATGGCCTTGTAGATATGGCCGCTTTCAAGACTTTGGAAAATTACCAAAGCGTACTTAAATGCAACCTCCCTGCATTAATTGCAAATGTTACAAACCTTACTGAGCTACTTATGACATTGATGAATTCCCAGATGGCTCAAGGAGCCCAAGCTGACACGGTTCAAGGCATGTAGAAGCGTGTAGATTCAAATTTGGTCATCTTCAGCTTTCTTGTCAGTCATTTGTCAAGCTTTCTCTCAAGCTTTAAAGTGCCCCAATTGGAGTTGTGCTCTTCAGGTTATGACTAGTTCTCTGCAAGGTTATGGCTATGGTAGCCTAGTGGAAAATTGTGTGCAGACAGATTCGGAGGGCATAAATCTATGAAGTTTGAAATTGATGTTGAGTTTTTGGGTTTGTGATGTTCAATTGTGAAAGGGAAAGCCCTTTTCTTCATATGCATTGGTCGACGTGTGCTGGAAATCCGTACTTTGACAAAGTTTTTCTCCTATGTGCTATGGTCCTTTGGGTGGGCGCGTGCTGGTAAATTCCCAAGGGAGCATAGGCCTTTTGGGTTGGGGTTTACTAAAAGTTTTTGGGGTATAATTTTTAGTGCTGAGGTTGAAGTTTGAGCACTCTTGAGCTGTATAGCTATAGATGTGTCCCACTTTTTCTTTTGCCCAACAGTGTTTTGGTGTCCACCACCGAGGAATCGCTTCAAGTTACCTTCAGTTTACAAGTTTTGGAAGACATGATGTTTGGTTTTTTGGAGTTTAGTAGGAAAACAAATGAAAAATCCAAAGGTTTCATTGAGAGAATGGAGTTTGCTTGCCTTCTTGTTGACAAGCAAGACCCAACGTTGGTGCTACAAATCTTCTACTTTTGTTTGAAGAGAGATGCTAGGGAATGGTTGGAAGGCTACAAAAAGGAGCTACAATCAGCACAGCCTCCTCAAGTTATGAATTATGAAATGGTAAGACATGATTTTCTTACACACTTTCAACAGGTGGAAGACCCACAAAAGGTATGATGGTCTATTCAAGGCTTGGTATAGTGTAAGATAAGGGAAACTAGGGTCTCAGAGTCCACCACCCAACCACCCATTATATAAGCAAGACCCTGGCCCTTTGCCCTAGTTGGACTCCCCGTTCCACACCGCCTAGCCCGGCCCTGCCCTTGTCTAGTCCGGCCTTGCTGGTGTCTTGACATTACTCCCCCTTTAAAGAAGAGTTTTCGTCCTCGAAAACAAAAGTGGGGAACTTCTTCTTAAGAACACTAATGTTTTCCTAAGTGGCATCCCTCATGGATCCAGCTGTTTGGTTGACCGGAACACAGTTCAGCAAGAGGTTCAATGAAACCAAGAGTAACATCTTGATTTTCCACATTGTTGTCCATTTGCAACCAGCTTGTGTTATCGATTCCTATCCTATCATTGTGTGTAGACTCCATTTATAACACACATGAGTATTCAAAACAAGATATTACACAAAGATGTACCTTAAAGAGTACCTCTTTTCACTTTCCATGAAAGTAACTTGCTAACATACTCATCATCCAAGTTTAAGTCCTTGAGTTGTTTTGTAATTTCAGCAGTAAACAACCCCACCATAACTAGTGTTCGAGGTTGAGAACTTGATTTATACATGAAGAGACTACACCTAGTCGCAAACATGCTTTAACTGATGGTAAGCAAAGTCCAAGTAGAGCAATAAATTCTTATTGATTGGATCGCTTGGTGCTAACGTACGAACTTTGCATATCCTTTAGCAGAAGATTACACTTTGTAATCTACCTATCCCCTTGGATAACTGCTTTGTAATTTGCCTGTCCCCTTGGATAACTGACAGTACTGAGGTGTGTTTTCCCTCACGGTTTACAGAAAGTCTTCCGAAATGACCGGTAAATGGGAATCACAATATCGTGTAACATTGTTGAGGAATCAACACTGTGCGGAATAACCATCGTGGTTAACATAAAAAATCCATAAACACCCAAACCGAGCCATGACCTCTATTGGTGATTAATAGATCCAAAAGTAATCTCATAGAGATACTGCACATAGAGTGTAAACATGCTTCATAAGAAACAACTTGACGAATACACATGTTGTTCCAAATCAGCCTTTGCTAAACACTAGGGCCCATAACACCTAGTGTGCATGCATTGAGCAAAAAACAGATCCGAACCTGTATATCCATGGTGATTCTTGCCAAACTTATGGCAAATGTGATGCACCTAGCGCACATTAAAAAGGAATGTAAATAGTGCTAAAAAGAAACTAAATACTTTCAATTGCAATCTTTTGCAAGCCTTGGTGAAACATATGAACCATAATAGAAGGTGAAACATTGATTAAACTTTTTCATTAACAATTTAGAGCCTTGCTATATGTATAAACAACCATCTGTAATTTTGTTTAGCAGTACTTGTACCTAGACAAGTCATTCTAAGTATCCGACAATTTCTGGCCACGAAATTGCTCCTGATACGTCGTGCTAAAAATGGTCTAAAAAACAGATGTGACCAGCACCTAGGGACTTTGTAGTGACACATAATTGAAATAATGGCGCCAGTGTCAGTTCAGAGACTCATATTCTCCACATGTGGAATATGTCTCATGTAAGGATGTGTAAAAAAGAACATCCTTCAAGTACAGGATGTACTTGTGTGTGGAGGTAACTTGAAACACTCTGCAACAAGAGGGACCCTTATTCTTTGCTCCACACTAGCTAAACCGAACTCCTTGAGTCCCTAGACCATGTTGTATCCCATGTGACAACATGTGCCAAATCGAATCCTACAAGTGGATTCATAACAACATAATGTACATTGGACACTGCGGCCCAAAATACTTGTTTTGACATGCCCTTGGCATGGCCTTGAAATATTCAAGCGTATTTAAACGACTTGAAAAAACCAAGCAATCATACTAAAAACTGGAATAACACCAAATCAATAGATGCGTACCTGGAGATTGAACTAAATGTTCACTTACTCGTATTCAAATACAGAGGAACACGTCGTCCACGTGTGAAAAAACAAGCAACATTGCACTGGAAACCCTGGGTGTTGCCGTTGCAATCCAAACCCTTTGATTAGAATCTACGTAGTCAAACCCTTTGGCAAGACCCTTTGTAGAAACTGCTCGATTAGTAGATAACGGTAACCAACATAGTGAACCGTGTATAGAATGATTTGAAAGCAATTTGAGAAGGTGAATTTGTCAGCTACCATGTGGTACAATGCGGACTTCTTTCCTTGAAAGTATAATGAGAATAGATCAACTGTGATCCTCCATGATTATGGGGTGATTTAGTAAGCACCCGCGGGGTCGTACCCTAAAACAATGCGTCCATAGACACTCGTAGTGTTATAAGTAGAGCAGGAGATCCACACACGTGGAAGTCTAGCTCTTATGGACAGCCATGCTGTTGCAATGGTATGTTTCATCTAAAATCCGTGGTAGAAATCACCCGAGTTGAGTTTGTGGTTATCAAATACTCGACTTGAGTGTCGCATTGAAACTATGTCGTGCAGAAATGACACCATAAACCTCCGGAATGACAAGACACTTGCTTGTCAATTAACGTCGTTGTATAGTCCAGTGGGTAGATCTGTTCGGTCTTAAGAACAATCCCCCAAGGAATGCCAACCGTTGGGTCATACCCGAGATTTGACAATGACTCTTAGTCGGCCTGTGTGGCTCATAGCCCTTATGACACGATGAAGACTAATGTAGAGGGCGTCGTACCCAATTTCTAGCTGAGAGTTAAAGCACCTTGGCTCATGTGACTCCCAAACAAAAAATGTATCAAAAAACTGCGTAGAAAGTTTTCATTATTCATGGAGAGAAATAAGAAAGAGAGAGAAGAGACTAGGCTGAGGAACTTTCCTTAAGTGACGAGTTTGTATATGTTGTGCCCAATCTGTATTCTCTGACGCATCTTATGCTGGACTTGCAGCTTATCCTATAAGCATGCAACAATCTGCCTGTATAACACTCTCATCAAGAGAAGAAACAGAAAACATAAGCCACAGCTTGACCCTCTTACCATGTATGGGATCGTGACTTTAGAAAAACGACTTAATATGGCACTTTGCCTATGAAATAAGTCAAAATTTTAAGTTCTTTTTAGTGTTGTTGTGTGTTGATAGCAACCAACAATTATATTAATAATCCATCCTTAGTCTATCCTTGACAGAGTTGCGAGTGTGATAGCGGAAGCTTAATGCATGCCGGTAGAATTGAATCCATCACCCTAGCATGGCTTGCATGCAGAATTGTAAGCCCTTGCGGAGAGTGATGGCCTCAACTGTGAGAACCAAAACTATAAGTTCCTTGCACAGTGTAGACTGGTAGGGATTCTGAAGTGCCTTGCACAGTTTAGACTGGTAGGGATGCTATGAGCTGATATTCCCTATTGTGCCAGTTCCCCGAATCCCTATTTCTTATAAAATTGCAAAAGCACTTTGCTTTGCACAATGACAGTAATTGCCAAGTAATGCGTAAACAAGAAAAAACAAGAAAAACTTAAACTTGGCTAACCTGGTCGTTGCTGTAACCAGTTGGCCCAATATTCTGTGGAAGAAAAATCGCTTAAAAATGGCGTATAACCCTAGCCATATCTGCTGCACCGATGGGAGCTGTCGTATGTATAGATACGTCTCTTGTATCATATATGCCCGTCTTTCACGTAATGAAATAGCCTACAAGCATTTTGTCAAGTCCATCCCAAGTTTGTATGCTCATAGCATAAACCGAATGTGGCGAGGCACAGTGCAAGATGCATTAATTGAAGCCGTTTGTTTCAAGCAACCTTTGCTTGACGAGTTGGCATTGTGAAAATTCATATGGTGGTCAACAGTGCATTCAACTTCTAGCTCTGGATGTCAATGTTTTTTCCACGATGCTTCATGTACCTATATTGCATGTTCCCTAGCAGGGTGCAATAGCTTGGAAATGAGTATGCCTCCAATGCATGGAGCCGTGCTCCCAAAAATCATGCTTTACTCCGTCTCGAGATAGCACAACGAGGAGAGATCAAAAATTAACAACAGACGTAGGCACAAATCGGTTTATTGGAGTGTCTAAATTGAATGAGAGAGAAAGAATCCGTGCTTCACGGATAATGGACATGCCATGCATGTCAAAAATTGTGTCAAGAATCGGCAAAGAAGCAACCTGCGGTGCATCATCATTCACTGCTACCTTGATTGGACAAGAATAATTCTTGAAGAAAGAATTAACTTGTGCAAATTTTTGGAATATCTCCTACAATTTAAATCATACATAAAATGAGGAAACCTTAAAAGCATGAAACCTCAAACCTGTTGATTAGTCGGATCCTTGTGCTTTGGTTGAACCTTGGTCCAGTCAAACCACGAGCACATCCCTTGGAGCATCTTGAGAACATGCTATTTGTCGAGTTTTTTCTTGAAAGTTGGCTAACACGTTGTGTTGCCAAGTGCATGCGCTACCAGGCCAGCTAACGGCTTTCAACAACCGCCCAAAACACACCTTGATTTGCAGATCTATGTGACATTTGGATATTGTTGAAGGTTTGCATGCTATAAACCGGATGCTTTCCAGTCTCGTTCTTGCATTTTGCATGCATAATATTCTCGAAAGCTTGTGGTCGGTCCCACCATGGCAAAACCCTGCACCATGGATGCCTTGCCATGAAGTTGACTGGCCATGGCCTCGCTGGGAGCCCCAACATGCTGAATTCTGTCGACTGAAGCCGTGGGCCAAAGCCCTTAATTGGGGGGTTGCCCAAAATTAGGGCACCCACTTTTAAAAATAGAAGAGAAAACGGAGATGGCGGTTGCAGCGCAGGGAAGAACCGCCCAGAGCACGCTGTCGAGGTCAATCTAGGCGTCGTCCATGTGACGAGAAACTGGTAGCAGGCCAAGGCGAAACCAAAGAGGGGAAGAATTCCTTGTTTCATGCATGTCGAAAACACAATCTCCCTGCCTAATAGGGTTTGTTCCCACGTGGCTGTCGCTCGCTGGCCTCCTTCCCGCGTGACCTCCTCCTCGATTTTGTAGGGGCAGTTTCCTATGGCCGAACTAGAGAGTCACCACTTCCACGCCCTACTGCCCTTTTGAGATAACCATGTACGCCTTGCTGCCATGGACCTCGACGAGCGAGAAAAGGAGAAAGAGACCACCTTGCTTGCCTCCTTGGCCATGCGAATCATCCCGAGAGAGCGAGAGAGAGAGAGAGAGAGAGAGAGAGAGAGAGAGAGAGAGAGAGAGAGAGAGAGAGAGAGAGAGAGCATGGATCTCCATCTCCCCTCTTCCATAGCTCTCTTCTTCCTCCTCCCACCTTGCTCTGATACCAGTCTAAGACAAGGGAAACTAGGGTCTCAGAGTCCACCACCCAACCACCCATTATATAGGCAAGCCACTGGCCCTTTGCCCTAGTTGGACTCCCCGTTCCACGCCGCCTAGCCCGGCCCTGCCCTTGTCTAACATTAAGACTTGTATTTTATGCAAATTCAAGGTGATATTGTAACAAACGAACAAACATAAACACACATACCAATCACATGAGTTAGCTATGGGAAAACAACTTGCAATAGGTGCTATCTATGGCAATTTTTAAGTGAGAATATAAGGGAGAAGCACATGGAGGTGCATAGAGCCGCAAGAGAAATATATAGAAGAGAGATTTTCATCTTTAGGAGTGGAATGGATAGTCACAAGTAGAAGAAGAAAATACTAGATGCTTTTTCGGTTTGCCTTCCTTTTAGAGTGGTCAGCCCAATTTTCAATCTGCTCTTGGCTAAGTTAAGGAAAACCTTTACCAAAAAATTCATCAAGATGTGGAATTTCACTCGACACTATCAGTAGGGCGAGCTTGTAGTGGCACAAATGAACATGTGCATGGGGGAAGGGGATCAACGGTTGAGAGCATGAGAGCCATTTGATGCGCGTGTTGTAAATTTGAGACAGAAAATTTGAGTCAATGCCGCCCCTCTTTAACTTGATAATTGAATTTAGGACATCATCTTTGGGAGCCAAGAGCCCATGCATGCTTCTTGACAATTATGGAAGTTTGATCAATATCATAAATGTAGACTTGTGTGAATTCACAAAAATTTAATAAAACTAGTTCGTTGGACGAATTCATGTAGAGAGGATGGGTGGGCTTAAATGCCTCCCATACGCTGAGGAATAATTGTATGACTAATGTTTTTGATGTTTACAGCCAGGTGGCACCAGGGGGGAGAAGGGGGAGGATATTTTCTATTTGTAGGTATTTCAAAAAGGCTGGCAAGAGATCCAAACGTTGCCAATAACCCCACTAGCACTTCGAACAAGGGAAGGATTAAACAAGGGTCAATAGGGATTTGCTTCGTCCTTGAATGTCAGAGTTTGTGAGCCAATCACAACAGCGCATGCACATTGGTAATTGTTGAGCTAATCTTTTTCTACATTGATTGCAACTTGGGTGTGACTGTGCATGAAACTCCCTCGGGCCACCACTAACCCGAGGGCGACCAAGCTCTTACACATCAACACACACACACACTCTCTCTCTCTCTCAAAGTGGGAGGTAACTATTTGTTTCTCCAACTGCACCTCTTGCCAGTGGTGCAATTAGTGGAGGGTAAATTGAACACAACCCCCCCCCTCCCCCCGACCCTCGTCACTATATGGCATGGCTCCAGCCAGGGGGGATCTATGGTGGGAAAGAGAAGCAGAAATCACAATAGAATGTCGGTCGTCCGTCGATTCGGTGAACTAGGGGGTGAACTCAGGGCAAAAATGGCGCCCCGAGTTCACTCCAGGTCCACCCCCTTGGTTCACCCGTCTCGCGGTGTGTGAGTCGCACTCGGGACATCTCGGTTGCCACACAAATGCCCTACCACTATGCTAGCGCGCGTCGCTGCCCATGTTGACATGGCACATGATCACACCCGAGTTCACCCACCCCTAGTTCACCCACAGTTCATTGCATGATCCGATGACTACGATTAAAGCCGCTTCGTCCCCCCAAATTTGGGCCCTAGATCCCCTCTAAACGAGAGCCGAGCCATATAGTGACGAGGCCCAACCCCCACCAAAAAAAATAAAAAAAATGAAAAAAATTAAACACACCTTGGGACCATGGGTTGCCTCAGTCGGCTGACCAGGAGACAGTAAAATTTGAACGAGAGACTAAAATTTGGTCATGTGGAACGTGGTGTCGATTGTGGAGTCTCGCACGCAATGCAAAGCCAGATACTTTATAAAAGTATCTTATTAGCATTGACGAGCTATTTCATTCTCTCCTGTTGTGGATTGCGGTGGCTGCCCGGCACGTCTCACACCGGGACAGATGTGGACCCTCTCTCTAATGAGAGAGAGAGATGAGAGAGAGGAAAGGATAGACTAGTGATAAGAGAATGAACCTTCTAGCCTAGGAAGAGGCGATTGATCAGCGAGTTGGGTCCTGACTCCCGAGCGAGCGAGAAGATTACAGATAGACTAGCTAGGGACGAGGGACCTTATTAGAAGATGGTGAACACTGTTGGTGTACGACAGCGCCTGGGTGGGAGGGAGGGAGAGAGAGAGAGAGAGAGAGAGCGAGTAAGTTTGATGGGTGCCCACAAAGGGTGTGCGCGTCCTGTCGATGCGAACTTGATGGAGAGAGAAACCTGCCCACATGGTTTCTGTGTGATGTACCTAGAAATGAGCATAAGGTTCTCCATACTTTATACATTCTTCTGTTTTGGATAGATATCTCGATAGGGTGGTCTCATCGATATCCTCTAGGATCCAGGTGGCAGAGAGAGAGGGGTAGAAAGAGAGAGGATGTTTGTGTGTGTGTGAGAGAGAGAGAGAGAGAGAGGGGGGGGGGGAGACTCGAGAGGGGAGAGAGACACACACACACACGCACGAAGTTCGCACACTACTTCCAAGTTCCATCTCTGGCAAGAGTTCTTCTCTGTGTGGAGGGCAAATGGCTTTATGTGATCAATGAGGAAAAACCTAGAAACGGCACTTTTCTTTACATCACTTTCTCTGGTTGATATCCTGATGGCACTCAAGATGGAATGAGCATAAAAGCACCACACTCCACCCCCCTCTGTCGACCCAGAAACAGTGGAAAGATGTGTTCTCATCAGAAAGCTAGGTTGAACTTTCCCCTGCTTTTCACTGCAGGGAAAAGCGCGTGCTATGTGCGTGTTTGAGAGAGAGAGAGAGAGAGAGAGAGAGAGAAGAGAGAGCTGTGTGTGCGCAAAGGGGGCTTTAAATATCTGCATTAAATATCCACCTCTTTCAATTGGCTTCCAGTAAAGGATATGGATGAGTGCTGTTTTTAAGCATACGAAAGGCAGGCACTGAGAATGATGGGTTGAGCAAAAGGAGCTCATCAAGAAGAGACACCTTAAGGGATTAGACCACTCTCACAATCACAGACACACATACACACGCACACACACCACCCTTGCTTATTTATGCACACCTTACCTTTATACAGAGCCACAAGTGCATCCTTATTCACCAAATATTTGAGGGGTGACATGGTTGGTTTCTCCTCTGGTATGATGAGTCCCTCTTCTGCTGAGGGAGATCCTCTAGTTCTTCCAGAGTACTCTGGCGATGCAGAGTCCTCAAGAATGCTGACTTTGTGTGCTTCTCAAGGCAGTGGAGATGGCGGTCCGTAGCTGTTCAAAATTGTTATCGGCAACTAGACAAAGCCGACGTGGGTGCTTCCTTCAGGTGCTGATATGGTGCTCTTCCAACCTGGACTGTTGAACGACGCACCATAGTGGCCATTTCTTTAGCCGGCACATGCGTTCTCATAGAGGTGCAAGCTTGTATTGAAACCGTCTTTTACTTGGGTGTGATCCATCATGGAGAACTGTGGTGTGTCTACATGTTCTCATATATTGGCTTCAACTTGATCTGTGCATTTACAGAGCTTGAGTGTTACACCAATTTCGGGTTCATCATCAACATACTCTGATTTAGCCAGACATAGCTGCTTTGCTTCAACAGCTTATAAGTTGACAAGATGCAAAAACAGAATCATGGCTGTCTGTAAATAGCAATGTGCTCGTGTCTTTCGCTAAAATTGCTAGAAACACTGCAGTTGGTTTAAGCTTTGGCAGCAGAGTAGGTAAAGATGTCTTCAAGAAGCTATTCTAACCTCTTGGAGCTCACATCAGATTTTCCAGTTGTATTACCGCGTTCAACAAGGCGGCTGCCCAGAGTGATGACTGAGCCTGGCATATTGTCAGAGGTACGGGATGATGATAATGCTACTAGTGTGACCTCGGAATCTGCATCCTCTATGTCACAAGGGGACCGGTGCATCATTGCTGCGAATATCCTGCCTTTGATTGGAGAAAAGAAACCTGAGGGTTGGGTGTTTTCATTTGATACGGATTCTCTCCTTTTGCAGCTCAAAGATGGGCTTCCACAGGATATGGAGGTTTTGTATGTTGGCTCCCTTAAAGTTGATATAGAACCCAGTGAGCAAGAAGATGTGGCCTCTCATCTGCTAGAAAATTACAAATGTGTTCCAGTCTTTTTATCAGTGGAACTTAGAAACCGGTTTTACCATGGATTTTGCAAGCAGCAGCTATGGCCCCTCTTTCATTACATGCTTCCCCTCACTCCCGACCATGGTGGTAGGTTCGACCGCTCTCAGTGGCAAGCTTATGTCTCTGTCAACAAGAGCTTTTCTGCCAAAGTGATGCAGGTCATCAATCCAGATGACGATTACGTATGGGTGCATGATTACCATCTCATGCTCCTACCAACTTTTCTTAGAAAGAAGTGGAGCCGTGTGAAGCTGGGTTTCTTCCTTCACAGCCCATTTCCTTCATCAGAGATCTACAGAACACTTCCTGTTCGTGACGAAATGCTGCGGGCTTTGTTGAATGCAGATGTGATTGGGTTTCATACCTTTGATTATGCACGGCACTTCCTCTCATGCTGCAGACGAATTCTTGGGCTGGAATATGAATCTAAAAGGGGTTACATTGGTTTGGAGTATTATGGCCGTACCGTAAGCATTAAGATAATGCCTGTTGGCATACACATGGGCAAGTTGCAAGAGCATCTTGGTCTTCCAGAGACACAGAGAAAGGTAATCAAGCTGAATGAGCAATTTCAAGGGAAAGCAGTACTATTAGGAGTGGATGATATGGATATATTTAAAGGGATAGGCCTAAAGCTTCTGGCTATGGAGCAGCTTCTGAAAGACCATCCCGAACTGAGGGGGAAAGTAACAATGGTGCAGATAGCTAATCCTGCTAGGAGTTATGGAAGGGATGTATTGGAAGTGCAGGCAGAGGCCTACGAGATGGTGGAGAGGATAAATCGCCAATATGGGGGTCCAGGCTATGAGCCTGTTGTGCTTATTGGTAGACATGTTCCGCTTTCAGAGAGGATTGCCTATTACACAGTTGCGGAGTGCTGTGTTGTTACAGCTGTAAGAGATGGCATGAATCTGATACCTTACGAGTACATTGTGTGCAGACAGGGCTGCACATATCCAGATGATAGTATAAATTCTAGTCCTAGGAAGAGCATGCTGATAGTATCAGAGTTTATAGGCTGCTCACCCTCTCTTAGCGGAGCTGTAAGGGTGAATCCATGGAATGTCGACAGTTTGGCTGATGCTTTAAACATGTCTATCACAATACCAGAATCTGAGAAGCAGATGCGGCACGAAAAACATTATCGCTATGTCAGCACTCATGATGTTGCCTACTGGGCACAGAGTTTCATGGGGGACTTGGAAAGGACTTGCAGGGATCATGCCCGGCGTCGCTCTTGGGGCATTGGATTTGGGCTCAGCTTTAGAGTGATGGCATTGGACCCCAATTTTAGGAAGCTTTCACCAGAGCATATAGCTTCAGCGTATAGAAGAACATCACGCAGGGCTGTTATCTTAGACTATGATGGCACCATGATGCCACAAACATCAGTAGACAAAACACCAAGTTCTGCTGTGCTACATACATTGGATGTGTTATGCAGTGATCCTAAGAATGTTGTTTTTATTGTGAGTGGGAGGGGACGCTGGATTTTGAGTGACTGGTTTTCATCATGCAAACAACTAGGCTTAGCAGCAGAGCATGGCTATTTCTACAGGTAGGTGCTAACCTTATTATTTCATCGAGATGTCCGGTTTTCTTGCTTCATTTCTTTTCGGATGTGTGAATGTGGCATAGGTGGCATGGGGATGCAGAGTGGGAAACAAGCATACCTCCAGCTGATTTTAGCTGGAAGGATGTTGCGGAGCCGGTGATGCAATTATACACAGAAACCACAGATGGGTCGTATATAGAGACGAAGGAAAGTGCTCTGGTCTGGCATCATCAAGAAGCAGATCTTGACTTTGGGTCTTGGCAAGCGAAAGAGCTTCTGGATCATTTGGAAAGTGTTCTGGCCAATGAACCCGTCACTGTTAAGAGTGGCCAGTACATTGTCGAAGTGAAACCTCAGGTACTTGAGCCCTCTATGTCTATCTGTGCTTTCTCAGTTGAGTTGGGTCGGTACCGGGTGATTGTTCCTTCAAATGGTGATAGTTTCCTAGGTTGGATTGTCTTTTATGCCCTTTCAATATGTATACTGGGTCTATACAGAACAAAGGTCCAGCATGATTTTGTTTTAGAGAGAAGTGCCCATGATGAAGGGGTTTTTGCAGGTGCTAATTTTGTGCAGTTTTTATTTTCGCTCAGGGAGTTAGCAAAGGCGTGATAGCCGAGAAATTGTTGTCGTCAATGGTCTCACAAGGTGTGCCACCAGATTTTGTACTATGCTGTGGAGATGACAGATCTGATGAAGACATGTTTGAGAGTATTGCGAATGCAATGGCTGAGCCACCACAATCCCCTATGGCCGAAGTTTTTGCATGCACAGTGGGTCGCAAACCTAGCAAAGCGAAGTATTACCTCGATGACACTGGGGAGGTTATCAAAATGCTAGAAAATTTGGCTTCTGTCACCAGGCCTACCACCCGCATCATAGGGCACGTTTCTTTTGAAAGTTCTCTCCCATGATACCATTCAATCATGTTCACAATTGTTTATATTAGTGATTACGAGGGGTGAGGCAGAGGCCATTGAAGCTTGTGATGACAACAAGGTGTGTCCTTCCTAGCTCAAGGCTTATGCTTGTGTAAATAACACTTAGTTTTGAGATATGTTCAGCATATGCATAGAGTTTAGAAAAGATATGAGTTTCTGACACATGCTGTGTCGTGATTTGTCAATTTTTTAGTGGGTTAGTGATCTTGTGTACACAGCCCCATAGCCAGATCAATCACAACATCTCAGCCAACTTCCCTTGCTTATTTGCTAGGAGTGTACAAACAAAAATCCAAGCTTCCTATAGATGTACTCATGGTGCTCCTCGATAGTTCATATGGGAATCAAAGTTGCCCATTTATGTAGATACATATAACCTCTTGTTGCGAAGGCTGCGAAGACATTGGACAGCTGGTTTGAAAATGAAAAGGCAGTTCTTTTGTCTGGATTTTTTTGTTATTTCATGGCTTGTACATTGATGTTAACAAAGATGCATTTGTTAAAGAAGCATTTACGCGATGCTATGAATTTTGGTAGTCTGCTGACCATTTTCCCCAATGAAGCCAGTTCACTCAATTATGTTTACTTCTCATTTATTTAGTGACCAGTCTAGTCATTACTTAGACTTTTGTATTGATGTATGGCTGTGTTTGTGAGAGCACATATTCATACCCAGTTCTACACCCATTCTTGAGCAATGATGATAGCAATGGTGACGGTAGCGATTGCATGAAGTTAATACTTTGCATTTTGAGGTTGATGGTTTTATAGTCTGGAGTCTGTAACTTGCCTTGTGAATTCTTGTAGGTATGCCTATGTGTATATGCAGCCCTTGTTATGTATGTAGGATGAGACCTTGCAGACCTTTTTGGAGGAGGCTATGTGTATATGCAGACCTTTTTATGTCAGAGATCTCAAGTGGGTAGTGTTCAATCTGACGGTAGGCTACTTTCTGGTGTGGCTTGTTGATAAGATGAGGCTGAGGACCTCGGTGCATTTGTTCAAAGTCTGCTTTTGTTTGGTTATGCCTGTGATCGGATAACGTGAAGAGAGGGACATCAAACAATTAGTTGGCAGTCATCTATTTGGACCTTGAGGTCTTGACCATGCATTATGGAGGTGTCGGATGAGGCCTCCCTCCATATATGGTTCGAATGCAACCATGGTCCATACTGGCAGTAGCTTTGTTGCTTATTTTTTGGAGTACATAAAGCCCTATACTAAGCCATAGAATTCTTGGGAGCAACTGTGTATCATTGGATAAAATGTGTCAATTAGTGCCACAGGGCAAGCTAATGATTTCCAAACTTTTTTTCAATATTTTCTTGGAAGAGGGCATAAATTAAGCATTGCCTTATGTATATGTAGGCCATGTGAGATGGCATTTGTTTTCCTATCTCTATAAAGAGGGACATTAGTGGGTCACACCACACTCTTTCTTATCCTTCTATGTAGGCAATTGTGACTTTTCACGTTGATGTTGACATTGACAATTGACACTGATGGGGGTGGAAATCGGGCAAGACTCCACAAGACAATGCAAAGCCAAGTAAAAGCACCCTCAAAATGTTATTTGACAGCACCATGCCACAATTCATTTGCCAAAACAACAGCATAGCTCATGGTTGCGGTGCCGATGAGAGCAATGTTATTGAAAGATTATGTCGGGGGATGCACATGACGCTGGTGCCTTGTAATCCTTACACAAGGGATTGTAAAGAAACATACCTATCTAGTAACAATGGAATTAGAGGCATTGATAGTTCTCTCTTTTGCTCGAACTGACGTGGTTATTCTTGGGTTAGTGCTTCCTTCTCGTGCAAGATCTTTGGTTGTGAGAGATTTCTATCAAGAACAATAACGGCCATCCTTCTCAAATGCAGTGTCTAATTCTCATTTAAGTCTATATTTCAAAACTTCCTATAAAAGTGAATGCATTTTCTTTCTTATACTACTCCTACCCAAATCACTCGAGTTACACATGAATATGACACATCAAGATGGCGCACACATGAGCTTTTACACAATGCCATATATCTTATTTGCATTTTTTCAAAACAAGGTTAACTTTGTCAAGTTCCCTTATCATCATGTCATGCCCTAGAGTGCTTGATTGGAGGTTATCCTCAAAACAAGTAAAGGCCAATATGAGTTGTTTCACATAAAATCCATGATCAAATATCATAGCAAGGATTGTTAAGAGCATCCAAATGTGCTAGGTGGTGCTCTCTAAATATGTATACCAACTATGTGGTGCTCTTAATGAGGCACCAAATGTCCTAGATAAGCTTCCCATGATATGATCTACTAGGGTGTCTTAAAACAACCAATTCCAATAACCTCTTGGCTTTTCCAAAATTTTAAGAACCTTCAACATGGTGAGATCTATGCATGCAACAACTTGTTGTCTAGTACTATAAGTTCTTGGTGAAATTCTTGGTTTATTGCATTGCACGATTAGTAGCTAAGTGAGCATTCATCTTTTCATTGCAGGGCTACAATGCAACCTAACAAGGAGAATATGAGTTTAACCAAGGTAAACAATCAAAGCCCTTGGTTACCATAAACGTAAATTATGCCAACAATGAATATTCAAACGTCACTAATGGATACAAGTACATTAGTTAAAAGGGGTATCCTACACTTTAGATCTCCATCTTATCTACATTGACATTAGCTTAAGGCATTAAACAAAAGGATGATATCGACACCTACATCTGATACTTTGACATAAACATGAAGCCTCATTGAACCACAATATGAGAGGAAGCACACATCTATTCTATATAACATATTCTACAACATCTTCATGGATCTTTAACTACTATAACATTGAGTGAGAAAATTCTTTGATGTTACCCCATTAGGAGACAACGGGTGTTAATCAAACTAAATAAGTTATTAGAGATGAAAAAGGCGAAACAAGTGATGATTCTCTCAAGATAAGGTTTTTTTTCATGTTGATCCTACATGGAAAAAATTTAGAAATTTTAACAAAGAAAAGTAGCTACCAATGAAGTGGAACTAGAGTGCTTGGTTAGCTGCATTTTGTATTGAATTGAAGTTAAACCAACAAAAATTAAAAAGAGCATGTCCAAAATTTTCCTCGGCTTTTAGAGAGAGAGAGAGAGAGAGCGCGTGCTTTCGTTTTTTCACAGCATGTTACCTTGTTTTTGACTTGGTACCATATCTAGTATGTTGTGATCATGATACCCTGATTGTAAAACATGGACATCGTAAAAGAACCATAAAAAGGGTTAGAATTTATATCAATTGATGATCCAAACCATTTGCAATATGATTTTTCTTATCATACGTTGTTCTCTTTTTGAATTTGGACAAAACAAGAAGACATGTAAGTTTCCTTGCATGGCATTGAACTCCGACCTACGGGTCCAAACACCAATAACTTGAACTCCAATACAAGGGTCCAAATTAATTATGAGGAGCAGTGCTTGGCCCTCTCTGCCACTCACAAGCCTCTCTTTGGCTGAAGCTAGTGGTGACACATGTCATTTGACTAGAAATCTGACGTCGAGGCCACTGCGGCCGCCGCCACGTGTGCCATGTCGATCTCCTCTGTCAAATCTTTATTACCATAATCTCTATCCAGCTTGACTTTATCCTTGTCTTCATGTGAGTTCCTGCTTTTGCCTTTGGCTTCAAACTCTCGAGCCAAACAAAGCGTCGAGTCACATTCATGACAGTTGTGATCGTACCTCGTGGTACCCAAGGCAGCTAAATGAGTACTGGTACTGCCATCTTTGTCCAACTAACCTTTGCCGTTGTTCTCTAGAAAACTCCTCCATTTGCTTTTGACTTCACAAACTCGAGCCAAACAATTGTCGGGTTTCTTGAGAACTGTGTCGGTGCATAGGCCGCTAAATGGATGGTTGACGATCCATTATCCATAGCTTTTGGTCGGTTTTGGTCGGTTTTGATCGATGTCGTCGGGCGTGCTCGAGCAAGGGGAAGCCATTTGGAAGCTGGAAGAACTTGAATTCCAAGAAACCGTCTCGCACTCCAAGGGTGGCCGCACGAACCCCAAGTTGCAAAAAGGATCTCCAAACTGTCCCTCTTAAGCTCTAGACTTTGTTCGCTTTTCCGTCTCCCAAGCCACTTTGGGAAACTTCCTCCCTTCAACTCCAAATTCCCGCCTTTTTGTTCTCCCAACCCGATCCACGGAGCTTTGCCCAAAATTTTGAGCTTCAAATGCTCTCGAACTGCTCTTGTTGTCCCTCTCTAGAGCTCCGAGTTTTGCTTCTCCCATGCCGCTCCACAACATCTGTAAATTGGGCACAAAGACACACCTTCCCAATCTATCGTTGCATATCAAAACGAAAGAGAAGCGCGGTCGGATGTCGTCTCCAAAGGGGGCACTGTCGACTAGTAGCGTTCCAAAATGCTTGGGACTGCATAGCTGGGAGGCGTCGCCAAGGGAGGCCGCCTGTCGGACAGCACTAGCAAATTCGCAGCATTTTAGAATGCTCGTAGGGGATGGGGGGAAACCGGTGCCGGTTGGAGGTGATCCACTGCAAAATGCCAGCATTTTGAAATGCTAGCGGTGGCTAGTGGGTCTCTTTTGGTGCTGTCGGTGATGCCCTTTCAAAACACGCGCAGATAGAGGGGTTACGGTGCCGCTGCATATCAACATTTTAGAACACAGAGGAGAGTTGTGTTTTGGGCAGCGAGAACATGACGGAGTAGGACGCCGGCTCTTCTCTGCACGGGACAGCTTCTTCTCCTCCAAGGTCTTCAAGCACTAAGCTCCCACCAAGAAGCTATGATACCATGTCAAAGTCGATGATGTGGAAGCGTAGAGACCAAGGGGAGAGAGAGAGAGAGAGAGTGAGTGAGTCTCCTGAATACAATCAACCTTGGCAATGAATAACCCTACCGAAGACTTTGACAAATAAGTAAAATAAATACCAAAAAATCAAACTAAATATGAAATCACATTGGGAAGTTCACTTGAGATGCCAAAACTTTAACAGATTTTACATAACCCTCCCCAATTTTTATGACACTTAGTAGAAATGTTCCATTCCCAAAATAGCATGAAATGTTTAGTGTGTTCGTTTCATTGCATGGGTTGTTTTGAGTAAAGATTTTAGAGGCTCTTGCATATCCTTCTCAATTGTCATTACTAGCATAATGTTTTTGGCTAGACCTGTGTAATTGAACGGACTTACATTCCTCCTAATATGCTGTAATTGATGCATACTGCAATCAATGTATTCCAAGAGATTTCTCTCTCAACATATATGTCAATTTCAAAACATGGCCAACATGACTTATGGTTCAAGGAGTCATTGACTAATAATCTCACGATGATGGGTTGATGACACACCATCTTGCATAATGACAAAGCATGACACATCTTGCTTTGCATTTGACAAAAACCCCCTGAACTTCTTGGTTCTACAAGCGATTCACAATTTTGGTCACTATTTAACGTTTCTCTATTTTAAATATCAGTGAGATAGCAGCATGGCAATCCATGTAAACCCACATGTTTTTGGTGTACTTGTTCTTTGTGGTGTTTTTATGATATTAAGTGCACATCTCATGCATATTCACTATCTTTGGTGCTGCATCAAAACCTACCATAAGACTTAACTTCCTCTCCTTTTTTTAGGCAACCTTTTATGCTTCATTCATTTTGGATTCTTCAATTCCATATTTGATCTCTTGTCCATATTCAACTCTTATACCATAGATACACATCATCCTCAAGAGAGAGAGAGAGGAAACAAGTGCAACGATTATGCATTACAATCGTACCTTGTCAATAAACCTTGCAATTGTACTTGTCTTGAGAACCTTGTTGGCCTTCTCCACACATGTAAAACTTGAATATTTCATGATGACAACTTAGACATAGAAGGTTGAGATTGACTCCAAGAAAGTCTCAATGGGAGAGCCAAAGTGCCAAACATGTGAAGGATTTGGGGGTAGCCTCTATAACACCTCCACATCAAAACATAGATGAGGATGAAAAACATAGATCTCAAAAGAATATGTGGGCCGATATCCACTCAAAAATTCACTCACCCTTGCACACATACAACCCCTCATTATACTCGACTAGCCTCCTTGCTAGCTATGGTTGATTGCATTTGAGGCAGGAAAAATGCCAACTCAATTTTGAAAAAAACAACAACAACAAAAAAAAAAACCTTTTCACTTTTGATCATAAAAGCTACAAGCTCACACCATCTTCAACTACCGTTACACATGTGCAAGATGGGGCTCCATAACTACTCCCAACCATGCACATAAACTCATCAAAAAGAATTTCAATCAAGAATCATATAAAAAATCACAACCTTCAGCCAAAAAACTCAGAGAAAAACATGGGAGAACTTGGAGAAATACTATCCCATCGACATTTATAACATATTGTTTTTAATGAAAAATATGAGTCATAGCCAAGCGCATTTAAGAAAGGTCCAGTTCACAGAGCTTTCATCAATAAAAAAAGTAGAAGAGGGACAAAAGTAGAGAGATCACATCCTCATTGATGCCCTCTTGAGGAGAGACACACCCTGAACTCCTCACACACATATATGTGAAGCACCCATCCACCACCACAGTCTGTTGAAACTCCCACCACATGACCAAAATCTGAGAAAATTTCAATTTTCTACTTGTCTATGAAGTACTTAGTCACTTTTTGAAGTCTCCCCACTTCTATGTACAAAAATAGCAAAAACAAGTCATCTACACAATTGCATGCGTAGAGACACTGACACAATCCTCTTTTTGTACACTTTGTGGTATGCTATATTCACATGTGTAAAGTCCAAAAGCATTTAAGAACCATCTTACTTTGGGGTGGTCCACATCATATTCTAAAAACATGTCACAAATTCTACATCCAATCTCCCACACAACAAATAAGAATGGAGTGAGAAGGTAAACATCAACTCTACACTTCCCTTCCTTTCTGTGTAAATGTAGATGAACCTCAAATATCTTGTGTTTGTTTTGTGTACTAACCTGTAGATACGCATGTAATATAGATTGTGTGACTTAATAAATTTCTTTTAAATTCTATGTTAAATCTTGAAGTTTGAGGCAAGCCTCTACATATCATTCACTAGCTACTACACCCTAATCCATCTTTGAAATGTGAGGCAAGGCTCTACACAGCACAAGCGATATTTTGCACTCCCTAAGCCATCTTGAGAGTGTGACACTAAGGTCAACACAACCATGGGTCAATTCTACTTTCTAAAATATTTTTGGAGTGTGGCCTTGAAGTCTATGCAACCCTTAACGTGCCTACATTCTTGCAAATTAACCTGGAAGGGAAGGCAAACCTCTGCAGAACATGGGCTAGAAAAGGCATGCTAGTTAAACAAAGAGGTTATAAGAGTAGTAGTTACTTATAGCTCTATGCATCACTAAATTGTAATGTCTTTAAGCAAAATTTGTAGTGCTTCAAAAATCAATGTAAGGAAACTCTACAAAGTTCCAAAATCAGATGATTGAAATAAAAAAGTGTTTGAATCCAAAACTATATTGAGTGAAAAAATGTCAACTTATAAGGATATTTGTGTATTATGAAAAAATACATCGTATAGAGGTACCTGTATTCAACGTGAAAAAAATGAAGCATATAATTGTAAGCTAGCTCCGTATCATAATGTCTCTATCCCTTAGACTCTCTCTTTGTAATGGTTAGTCTCTTAGATTGTTGAAAAAGAAAAACCTTCTTTGAATCAAGGGGAATATTATGTGAGATCATTTGTAATAAGTAGGTAGTCTAGTTGCAAAAGACGGGGTGCAATGGCACTTCCAAATTGTAAATACCAACCCATTTGACCCCTCAAACTCTATTTTTGGTTAACCTAAGGTAGACTTAGTATATAAGGTACCTAGGTCACTTTTGTAAAGACAACTTAATCATACTTTAAGTTTTAAGCTGTCATCGACTATGTGTGAGAGAGGAAGAGAGAGAGCGTGAGCTTCATCCTGGCGCTACTCCCCGCCGTTCATCACATTGTAGATCCGACTGCACCATCGTGCTAGGCTCGGTGAGACCTACACAACAACGCCAAGCATTCCTCGCGGAATGGACCGACCACGCTCATGCATCTACGAGCTATTTGCGACTGTAAGTATATCAAACGATTTCTGTTTCCTGCGTGCAAGTAGTCGTTAGAATCGTAGCGACATAAGCTACGCATAGGTATTCATAGATTTCAGTTTCGAGCACTTTCAGAATTCTGTTCTGTCTTCATACGCGTTTTTCGTTTGTCTTCATATGCGTTTTTCGTAGATGGGTTTAGAGTTAGGATTTTGAGTGTAGAGGCTTTGGGACATGTAGAGGATGGTGTTCCTTAAGTTTCATACGATTCTGGCGTGATTAGATGGGTTTCCTTTCGTTGTGTGTATGTGGGTAGGTAGTGTAGTTGAGAGTAATGAGATTCTAGATTGTGGTTTAGTTGGCCTTCTAGAGTGTTGTATGTGTAGGATGGTCTCAACCTGACAAGCTAAAGAGATTTCCTTTGTGTGCCTATCGTGTCATTTGTGTCCTCGATTGACATTATGTTGATCTAAGTTATGTTGCATGCACTTTATGGGTGGTGTGATTCACTTCCGCAACATTGGCGCCGCTGCCGGGGACACAAGAACTTAGGTAGGTTTTCCTACTAACACTCATGTGATGGTTGCTTGATTTAGTTTTGGCTAAGGAGAGCATTTATCTTAAGTGGATCCAGAAGAGGTTATTCCGAGATCAAGTGGATAGCCAGGAAGCGTGTGTCTTGCCGAGGGTCTGCGACTAGATAGATTTAGTTAGGATTTGTAGATTAGAGTAGTTGTTGGGGGGTTTTAGCCTTAGTACACATTGAAACTAGAGTTTTGACCAACTTTGGACACCCAAAAGACAAAAGACGGAGTGTCGAAAACGGAAAAATATAAAAACTTGTGATTCTGAGTACATTTTTGCATGAAAATTGGTAGAAGTGCTTGAAAACCAGTGCCAAAGACTTGGGGATTCTTGTAAATGAATTATGTCCAAAAATCCATCAACAAACATCATACGCGTATGATGTCTGATGGGTGATTTTGGCAGTAAATTTGAACTTTTGACATTATACTCATCTTTTCTGCATGTTGTGTTGAGCACATACACCAAGTTTCATTTCATTTGGGCTTATAGATTGAGAGTTAAGGGGATTTAACTCTTTCGGGGATTTCCTTGTTAAAAAGTGATGATTTTGTTCAGAACTTCATACACAAGTACGATTAATGCTGATCTTTATCCAGGGAATGAGACATGTGGGTCTTTAAAAGGATTTGCATATGATAAGGAGCAAGACACTAAATGAATTGATCAAAGAAGCTCTTTATCTGGTGGATAATTGTGAACAATACAAAGAAAATGACTATAAGAGTCAAGAGGACAACACATCCTCTCAGCACAGTGATTCACAGATAAGTGAGTTCATTGCAAAATCAGCGGCAGGTATCGATCAAGAAAACTTTATTAACAAAATGGTCAAGAGGTTAGCTCCTCTTGTAAATGCTGATCCAAGGGAGCTTAAGTGGTGCAAAATTGAGAGAAAATGGACAAACCATACAAGAGAAGAGTTTTACTATGGCATGGAATATGCTAGGGACAGGTATGTACAACTTGTTCCAGTAGCACCTACTCCACCTAGATACGTTACGGGAAATGCGCCAGGACCAGTAGGAGTTTCAAGGCCACAACCTGTCTTAGGACAACAACCTCTGCTATCAAGTGCTAGAATGCCTGTAGAAATGAGATACGCGCCGATGATGGAAGCATCTAACAAATAAGCACTAGTACAAACAACAATGTATCATAACAACCAAAGGGGGTACTTCCCTTCAAAGTGACAGAAGATGAGAGAAACACATGGAGTGATGAGTCCGGTACAACCTCCACCTCCTGCGTTTCGACTGAAGAAAGAAGGTATGAGATGGACGAAGGGACATTGCAGTTATTGTGAATAGAGGCTTAACAAGGTTAGAGCCTATTTACAGCCACGAGGAATTGCAAGAAGAAGCTCCTCAACCAGAGATAGACTGTCACAAAAGTCGTGACAACCACTTGGTCAAACAATGTCCTCAGACAAAGATCACACAAGTAAATGCCTATTGTCTTGATTGTGGTGTCATTTACTTAATCCCCAAATGTCCAAAAAATTCAAACCAAGTCATGAAGATCACAACGAATGTCTCAAGAAGTGTTTAGCTACCCAGTAGCTTGAAAAATGAGAAAGTCATACCAATTCAAGTAGTTACAAGCGCGCAAGCTCAAAAGGAAGCTAACGAGAACCCAAAGACATAGAAACAAAAATTGACGCGAGTCCAAAGACGGGTGAACCAAAGACCGATGCACCTAGTCAAAAAACAAGAGCAAACGAGATAGTTGGAAAGCTAGAAAGGCTAGGATGAAAGCACGTAGGGAATGAGAGCAAAAATCCCTAGCTGAGGAGCTTAGCCAAGCTAAAGAGAAGATAAGACAACATGAGAAAATGGTTGCACCATCTCTTATGTAGATGTCTCAACCTCCAAAAGAACCATCCACATATGAAAAACCAAGAAGTGCTAATTCAAGAGGATCAGTATTGGTAGAAAAGGTTAATGAGCCATTAGATTCTTTCCTAAAAGACTATGAAACACGGCTCAAAAACAACCAAACCCAAGAAAAGCGGTAGATGACATATCCATATGTGGAACTAGAAAAGGACATGCTTAAAATGTGCAAGAAAATGATTCAAACAGCCCAAGCCTTACTAGAACCATAAGTTGGAAAACCTAAGGGCGCGGTCCTTGTCCCACACACACCAGTTATCCCACCAAACCAGGAACAAAAAGAGCTAGATTCCAATCAGGAGCACGGACAAAATCTCAAGGACCTCATATTAGAGCTAAGGATAGTGTTGAATACCACGGATAACTCTTCCGAGGGATTTCACATAGCTATACCTGACAGCTGTAAAAAAATAGATGGTCTTGACAATTTGAAACAAGTCAGAGAGGCCATTGAAGAAAGTAAGATAAGCAGACGAGTAAACCAAATAGGTGATGGAAGAGGAGTGCTCTTCCACCAATAGAGAAATTTGAGGCTGGATCTCAAATGAATCTAGAAGTGGAATCGTATTGGGGAGACAAAGGATTTGTACAGTCTATGGAAAGTCAACCCCATTCGCTAAGAGCACCACCATTCTATACGGAGAGTACGAGGCCAAGTTAGAGGTTGTTACAATCCCATCACACAGAGTTTGTCTCCTAACAAGGTCATCGATTTGAAAGGGCTAATAGACATTTTGTCGAAACTAGTCAGTTGTACGATAACATTAGTCGAGTTCCTCAGAATATGACCAAACATGTGGGCTATTGTGGGAAAATGCCTACAGAAATTTGGTGTAAAAAAACCATTGACTCAAATCGAGGAAGGGATCAAAGTGCTAGAAATGCCTCAGCTAAATTCGTGACCAGTACCTTTAAACAAGGTCAAAGAGTACTATGAGGTAGAAGATGGGAACATCACTCTTCTTGTGGAATTCCAAGGTGTAAAAACCATGGCAATCCTTGATAGTGGAGCTGGCGTTGCCATTGCAACAAAAGAGGTCTGGAAAAAATGGGGGGAAACTAGCAATGAGGGCTACTAGGATGAAACTACATCTTGCAGACGGACAAAAGGAAAGGCCCATATGACTGCTACAAAAAGAAGTTATTACTTCTTGTGGCATTGAATATGAGAATTTTTTTTCTATTGTTGACTTTGGCAAGAAGAAAAACTATGATATCATTCTAGGAAGACCATTCATGCAACAATTGAAAATGTTTCAAGATTGGGAATATGACCATATCTACATGAGACATATAGAAACCACAACGAGAATAAATCTCAAGGACCATAGTTACAAGGATGTGATAAGAACCCCATTAGAAGAGTTTGATTTTGCTGTTGCAGCAGGATTAGAACTTCCAGCATGGTTGGGTAAGCCTAAAGAACCGTGGATATGTGGAGCTTGGCAATGCAGAAGCTTAAAGCAAGAGGAAGGCATCCTAGAAATGGAAATTGAAGATATAGATTACATCCTAGAACCCTTTACCAAGAAAGATTTAGAGCCACTTGAATAGGACCACATCTTGGCTACTCTCGATGTGTGCGCTATTCAAGACGATCCAACAACAAAGTTTTGTGATGAAGATGGCTATGATGTTGTTCCTTACTTTGTAGTGAATGTGATCCAAAAAGACGAAGACAAAGAAGCGGACAAGTTCTACGACTCTGTAGAACACTTGGAGCTTCAAGAAGATGCCGATAATGAAAATCCAGACAACCCACAAGTGACATGAATAACAATTCAACAAATGCACGGTTTTATGATTGTCCAGATCAAAGACCCAAGAAATAGTGTCATCGCTACAAGAATGAAGAGCATCAAAAGTGGATTCCAAAATCCTCGATAATGAAAGCGCATCTACAACAAGCATTCTCATATGTGGCTCCCATACAGGAAGAAACGACCCAACCAAGAAGAACACATCCATGTCAACAAGCTACCAACACTCTAATCAAGTGGATACCAAAGTCATCCCATAAACAACAATCCAAGGGCAAGCAAACAGTAAAACTTTTCATAACCAGCCAAACCACAAAGGGAAAGTGCTAGAATGCAGCCTTGCTGAGGATAGCAACGGTAGTAATGATTCTTATGACATTCCCTACCATTCTTACCCGTTCGTGCACGCTTTCCTTGTTTTTGTTTTGGTGTTGGATCTTGTGATTTGTCATTAGAGATCTTTGTCTTCTTGATCCATATCTGTTTTTGGCCGATCTGGCTTTTTGGTATCCAGATTTGTCGAGCCTTTTGGCTTTGACTTGTTTTCCTGTTCTTTTGACATGTCATGGTTGTTGCTGAAGGGGTTGGTGATAGTGATGGCCTGAGTTGATGATAGGGGATGTCGTAAGATTCATCACTATCGCTACTATCCTCAGCAAGGTTGACTTCTTGTACTTTCCCTTGATTTTTTGGATGGTAGTGGAAAGTTATTGTCTGTTTGCTCGTGGGTGGTAGTTTCTTGGAGGACTTTTTTAGCCCATTGATTAGAGCATTGTTAGCTCGTTTCTCTGGTCGTATTCTTCCTAGCTGAGTCTTTGCATCCTTATTAGGAGCCATGTATGAGGATTGTTGTGGTGGTTGTGTCTTTACGGAGGACTTTGGAATCCACTTTTGATGCACTTTATTCGTGTAGTGATGACATTGATTCCTGCGTCGTTGATCTTCTTGACGCTCGAAGTGTTCTACAGAGTCATAGAACTCGTCGTCTTCTTCATCTTTTGATTCTCCACATTTCTTTGTGTGCTCCTTATTTTGAGAGCTTGTTGATGTCTGGTTCTCTTCGCGTTCCTGGATTACACTCACTGCAAAATAAGGAACGACATCATAGCCATTTTCGTCACAAAACTTTGTTGTGGGAGCATCCTCCACGGCACACACGTCCAGAGTAGCCAAGATGTGTTCCCATTCAAAAGGCTCTAACTCTTCTTCAGAAAATGGTTCTGGGATATAGTCCCTATCCTCTATAACTCGCTCTAGGATACATTCCTCACGTTTCAAGCTGCCACATTGTGAAGCTCCACACATCCACAGGTCTTTAGGCTTACCTAACCAAGCTGGAAGTTTTGATCTTGCAACTGTGGCAGAATCAAACTCCTCTACCGGTGTTCTCCTCACATCCCTATAGCTATGGTCCCTCAAGTTTACCTTTGTTATGGTTTTCATATGTCTCAGGTATATATGGTCATAACCCCAATCTTGGACCATTTTCAATTGTTGCATGAATGGTCTTCCCAGAATGATGTCATAGTTGATCTTCTTGCCAAAGTCGACAACAGCAAAAGTGTGTTCATATTCAATGCCACAAGAAGTAACAAGTACTTTTTCTAGCAGTCCTATGGGCTTTTCCTTGTGTCCGTCTGCAAGCTGCAGGGTCATTCGTGTGGATATCAAGGCAGGTTTTCCCCTTTTTTTCCAAACCTCTTTGGTTGCAATGGCCACGCCAGCTCCACTGTCAAGGATTGCCATGGTTTTTACACCATTGAATTCCACAGGAAGGGTGGTGTTTCCATCTTCTCCCTCGTAATACTCGCCTAACTTGTTTAATGGCACTGGCCTAGTATTTAGTCGAGGCATTTCAAGCTCTTTGATGCCTTCCTCGATTTGAGTCATTGGAGTTTTTACACCAAATTTCTCTAGACATTTACCCACATTAGCCCACATGTTTGGTCTTATTCTGAGCAACTCGGCTAGCATTATTGTACAGGTGACTGGGGTAGATAGAATATCTACTAGCCCCTTTGAATCGATGGCCTTGTTAGGAGACAGTCTCTTTGATGGGACTGCAACCACACCTGACTTGGTCTTGTACTCTCCCATGTAGGACAGTAATGTTCTTAGCGAATAAGGTTGACTATCCATAGATTGTACAGATCCTTTGTCCCCCCAACACGATTGTACGTCTAGATCCATTTGAGATCCAGTCTCAAATTCCTCTATTGGTGGTAGAAACACTCCTCGTTCATCACCAGTCTTGTCTACTCGTCTTCTTAGGTCATCGGCTTCATTGGCCTCTCTGACTTGTTTCCACAATTCATCAAGACCATCTATCTCTTTACAATCCTCAGGTATAGCTTGGTGAAATCCCTCGGAAGAGTTATCCGTGGTATTCAGTACTATCCTTGGTTTTAATGCTGGGTCTTTGAGGTTTGGTCTGTGCTTATGACTAGAATCTGGCTCTTTTAGTTCCTGGTTTGGTGGGATTACTTGTGTAGGAATGACACGGATCACATCCTCAGGTTTTGCAACTAGTGGTTCTAGTAAAGCTTGGGCTGTTTGAATTATTTTCTTGCACATTTCAAAACTTTGCTTTTCTAGTTCGGTATAGGGATATGTCATCCACCTTTGTTCTTGGGTTTGATTGTTTTTGAGCCTCGCATCATAGGCTTTCAAGAGGGCATCTAATGTCTCATTAACCTTCTCTACCAACATAGATCCTCCTGAACTAGCACTTCTCGGCTTCTCATCCGTGGATGGTTCTTCTAGAGGTTTAACCATCTGTGTAAGAGAAGGTGCCTCCTTTTCCTCATGTTGTTTTATCTTCTCCTCAGCTTCGGTAAGCTTCTCAGCTAGGGATTTTTGCTCTCGTTCCCTGCGTGCTTTCATCCTAGTCTTTCTAGCTTTCCAACTATTTTGTTTGCTCTTGGTTTTCTGACTAGGTGCGTCTGTCTTTGGTACATCATCTATCTTTGGACTCATGTCACTTTTCGTGTTCTTTGTCTCTGGATTCTCATCAACTTTCTTTTGAGCTTGTGCTCTCGTAACCACTTGCACTGGTACAACATTTTCATTTTCTGAGCTACTAGGGAGCTGAATAATCCTTGATACATTTGTCATGATTTTTTTGATTTGGTTTGGTTTTTTCGGGCAATCGGGGATCAAGTGAGTGATGCCACACTCAAGACAATAGTCATTTACTTCAGTGATCTCCGTATGAGGACATTGTTTGACCAAGTGGTTGTCACGACTTTTGTGACAATTTGTCTCTGGTTGAGGAGATTCTTTTAGCATTTCCTCTTGGCTATAAGCAAGCTTTGACCTAGATAAGCCGCTATTTGCAATGAATCGCAATGTCCTTTCATCCATTTCATACCTTCTGTCTTTCGACTGAAACCCAGGAGGTGGAGGTTGTACCAGCCTCACCACTCCATGTGTTTCTCTCACATTTTGTTGCTCCGAAGGGTAGTACTCACTTTGGTTGCTATACCACATTGTAGCTGGTACTGGCGTTGGTTTATTTGATGCTTCCATCATTGGCATGTATCTCATGTCTACCTGCATTCTAGCACCTGGTAGCGGAGGTTGTTGTCCTAAGACAAGCTGTGGCCTTAAAACTCCTACTGGTCTTAGCGCATTCCCCGTAATGTATCTAGGTGGAGTAGGTATTTCTGGAACAGGTTGTACATACCTTTCCCTAGAATTTTCCATGCTATAATAGCAATCTTCCCCCGTATGGTTCGTCCATTTTTTCTCAATTTCACACCACTTCGGCTCTCCCAAATCAGACCTTACAAGAGGAATCAACCTCTTGACCAAGTCGTCGATAAGCTTTTCTTGATCAATAGGTGCCGTTGGCTTGGCAATGGACTCACTTATCTGTGAAACACTCTGCTGAGAGGATGTGTCATATCCTTGACTCTCTAAGTCCTTTTCTTTGTATGCCTCACATTTATCCACTAGATAAAGAGCTTCTTTGATCAACTCGTTTAGCGTCATCCTCCTTAGCATATGCAGATCCTTCTGAAGGCCCGCATGTCTCATTCCCTGGATAAAGATCAGCATCAGTCGTGCTTGCGTAGGTAATTCCGCTCTCGGACAGAGCTTAACATATCTCTTGAGCCGTAATGATGCTTTGTGTACTGATTCATTCTCTTTCTGTTTGAATCTATGGATTTGCGAGACCGTGTTGTGAGCAATGCCATTTGGCGAGAATTCTTCAATAAACTCCTCAAACAGCTCATCTAGGGTCTCAAAATCCCATTTTTCCGCCGAGTCGAACCATGTAGCTGCATCATCTTCTAGAGTCAATCCAAATCCCGCAAACTGTGTCGCAAAATCTGAAACTTCCTCTGCTCTAATCACTCTTCTAAAAGCCGCTATGTGATCTCTCGGATCTTTATCTCTGGAGTATTTTCTGTTTACCCATTTCTGGACTTGGGATGGTCTAACTCATCGATTGTCTACAAGTCTAACCAGAGACTCTCCCAATCCTTCCCTCGTTATCGCTCTTGAAGGGAATCCTGGTGGCTCTCTTCTTGGAACTCCTATAAGAATTCTCGTGTTTGGTGGAGGCAGTTGTGGTCCTTCATTGACCAAATATCCACCTCTTTCTAGTATAGTCTATGGATTTATGCTTTCTACAACTCTGTATTCTCGTCCATACTTGTCGACAACTATAGATTTTCATTGACAGTCGACTCCGTATGTGTAAACATATAAGAGCTTGTAATCCGTTATCTCTTCTAGGTATGGATCTGAGCACCTATAAAGATTGACCTCATTTTCGTCAATGTATCTATATAGTCCTTCACTCTCATGACCAATCATCCAAACTCTCTCAACAAGATGGGTCTTTATCAATTGCAAGTTTGGAAGATCCATTGTGGGAGGATATTCCTCTATCGTCGGGATCTCCAAGCTTGTGTAAGCTGTGTTTGAATCTAGGGTAGACATGATTTCTGGGCTTAAGAGATTTTGCTTGGTTCAGGTAGACTTAGTCCACTGTGTTCAAGTGCTTTGGTTAGGGAAAAGTCGAAACTATGTCCAAAACCGCAACTGTTTCGTCACAATTCTCGCAAACTGTCGCTTTTAGACACCGCTAAATTGCGGATGAATTTTGAGGCCTCAAACGATGTTTTTTTCAAAGTTGAACTAAACGGTTGCTATCGGCATACATTTAGTTCAAGTATTGCACTAAGATCTGTAGAGCCGCTCTCAGGCTACATTTTGATATAAAAACTTTTCCAATCCGACACTGTTTGTGAAAGTTATGGCCAAAACAGTGAAATGCAGTTTAGACTGGTCAAAATGAATCCAAATTCAATTTTAAAAGAAGATTTGGGATCTCTGTGACACTGTGAACACTTCTGTATGGTCAAAAGTACAGTTGGACCCTAAAACTGGCTTAGAGACATCCTACGCGTAGTATGTCTATATGCTCAGAATTTAACAAAATTTGGTCCAGAGACTCCCCTTGAGTCTAGCAACACAATGGTATGCTTAGAATTTCCTTTGGACCTAAAAATGGCCTTGAGACATCCTACGCGTAGGATGTATTTTTGCTCAGAATGACTTGAAATTTTCACCCCAGCTTCTCCTTGATGTGCTGATCACAGTGGTGTGCTCATAGGTTGGTTTGGAGTCCTAAATCAAGCTTGAGACATCCTACGCGTAGGATGTCTTTTTGCCATCTCAAACTTGCACTGTAGCTTCCCCTTGATGTGCTAAGCTCACAGCTATTTTTACTTTTTGATTCTGACACCTATAGGTTGGTCAAATGATCAAGAATCTGCTTTAGAAGCCTGATGTCATGTCTTGATGAATTCCTAAGTCAAATCAACTCCAAATTGGACCAAATTTGCCTAGGAGGCTTGCCTAAGGCTATATGATAGCATGGTATGGTCACAATAGAATTTTGGTTTAAGAATTATGTAGTAGACATCCTACACGTAGGATGTCTAACTTCTCAGAATTTCCCCAAATTTGAACCACAGACTCTCCTTATGGTGCTGATCACTGTGGTATGCTCAGAATTTTGTTTAGAGTCCAAAATCACACAGAAGACATCCTACGCGTAGGATGTCTTTTTAGCTTGTTTGACCCCAGACTTGTCCCACAGCTTCCCCTTGATGTCAGCAACCCAGTGGTATGCTCAGATTTTAATTTGGATGTCAAAAGACCCCAAAACTAGTTGTTCTTGCCAAAGCTTTACCGTGTTTTTTGAGCATACCTTGAAAGCATTGATCTCCTCTTCATTGAGGAGCCATCCTCTCCAATCTTCAGTTGCTCCAATGTCTCCTTGGTAAACTTATGTCCAATGTTCTTTGGATTTCCTTGGCATAGGTTGTCGAGAGGATTCCTTGATCACCCCATCACTTCCTTCTGGTAGAGGTGTAGGCACTAGTCTCGCTTTCTTTGCAACAGTCTTGTACTTTGTCTCTACCTGTGCTTCAACTGCTTCACCCAAATTTTCCTTGATATGCATAAGTGCCTTGCATTTTTTCAGATCTTCATACATATCCATTGAGTGCACTTTAACAATGTCAGTTCCACTCTATAACCTATATTTCTTAATCTCTTCAAGCTTTGACATAGTTTCTACATAAGATACCTCTTCAAAGATCCCTAAAATCACATCATTTGGTTCAAGCACATCACATCCGTGCAATTCACTTTGAATACTTGAGACATATTGTTTCTCCCACTTAGCCAAATCATTGAATTTCTTGTAAGATACTAAACCCTCAGATGTCAACCCAAAAAACCCTGAAGAGAAAGCTTCTCTTTGCGAGAACTTCTCTTCACTTGTACCACCATAGCCCTGCTTTATAGTGGCACTCCGAGAAAATCCTGTGCAAACTTGTGTTCTTTAAACTCCTTACGTATCTTTTGTAATGGATGATCATGTAAGTTGTCTTTGTTCCTAACATGGTCAACACATAGAGTCAAAAATTGAACCGCTTTCTTACCATCTCGGCTCCAAACCCTGGCAAAGTCCGAGCCATCATCTAGCACCTTTGTCTCCATATGTACAGCCGTAAGGTAGGGCTATCCCAAAATAAGTGGATAGGAGGAATATTCCTCTACAAAAAAGTCTTGCTCATCACAGATATCCCCTATAGCTACCTTAACATTTTCACATGCACCATAGAGATCACCTGGAAGCATGTTGGCAGCTCGAATCTATCAACCATGGTCCACATCAATAGGCCATTTTCCCTTTTTGTGCAAGCTCTTTGCCATCAGATTTATTTTTGAACCATGGTCTACAAGTGCTAAGACTAGCTCTTCAATGTCGCCAAGCTTCACAACAGTTTCAGTTGTCACTCCTGCCCAATGCATCCTTGAAAAATGACTCATGGTGGGTATAGTTTCACTATCTCCCTCATCATTAAAATGAGCATTTCTTACCTCAAGTACAATCAGGTTTGAAACCACCACAAGCCTCAACTCCTCAACTTCAAGCTCTTCAAATTCTACTTCATAATCATCCAAAATTTCTTCAATGTGTCAAATTATCTGGCTCTTAGCTGACTCTGGCTCTTGCTCACTTGGTAACCACTGCTTTCTTTTGATAATATTGATCATCTCCTCATGGAACTTGCGTTTGGTAGTTGCCAGGATATCACCCAATGTCAGGTCCACTTTACAATTAAGAATGCACTCTTCAAAGACCTTCTTTAGATCTGTAGCTAATTCAATGTCAGATTTTACCTTATAAGAAGGTCCCCTGGGCTTACCTTGCTTCTTGCCTTTTGGTGACTCCTCCATAACCACTTCAAGAGCACATTTGGGAGCAGGCCCATCTTCCCTCTTACTACTGGATCTTGTTGCTCTTTTTTATTTCCTTGTAGTGTATCCATCTCTTTTCTACTTCTCTTCCACCATAGCCTCATTAGCTTGAGACTTAGCAATAAATGTATATACCAAAAGAGAATCCACCGGATCACACCACCCCGTGGTTTCCCGAATACAATTCCCTACATGTTGCAATTTCTTGTAATTCACCTTGCCTATGTCTGTTGTTCAAAGCATGTGGCCATAGTTGGCCCTTTGCACCTATACCTTCATCATCTCCCCTTCCATAGACCTATAGCCCATATGTAGTTGCTTCCATAATAGCAACATTATGCTGCATTTCTTCCACATGCTTTTTCATCCGCCCCTTCCAAAGTTCAAGCAAAGTAGCTCACCTATTTTCCTTAGGTGAATCTTACTCTTTTTACAAAAAACCACATTTCTTTTGTAAGCTTCATCAAAGTCATCACACTCCTTAACACATCAATGGTCTTCACGATCACACCACATACATTGATTTTCCCAATCTTTGCATGGACGTTGCTGCTTAAGCTCAGAGGTAGAACCCTTTGTAGCTAATCCTTCAAGTTTTATAGCCTTTAAATTCAAATTTAACTCTTAAACACCCTTTACAAGTTTGTTGAGAACTGGCTCCTCCACTTTGGGTACTGTCAAGGATGATTTCTCCTTTGGTTCTTTTTCAACAACATCCATAACAGCAGCCACAATCAGTTTATCAACCCTCATCTGTTGTTTCACGATCATATTCACCGCTTCATTGACTATTTTCCAATCAAACGTTGTTGGGAAATAAGCAAACTGGAACACCTCTATAGCGATGTCAACCAAGAGAGTTGAAAGAGTACTACAAGAACACAAGAAGCTTCATAAAATCCCTTTGAAACACCACAAGTCCAACAAGAGTAGTCCCCTTGGGAGTTTACTGGCCGTCGCCCACCCAAGAGACTATGTCACATAGGAGCAAAACCCTACCAAAGCATGGATTTACAGCACACACCGACCAATGCATATGGAAACAAGGGCCTCCCCTTTCACCATTGAACATCACAAACCCACAACTTCAACATCAATTCCAAAATTCATAGATACATGCGCTCCCAATCTGTCTGCACAGAATTTGCCACTAGGCTACCATAGCCATAACCCTGCAGAGAACTAGTCGTAACCTGAAGAGCACAATTCCAGTTGGGGCACTTTAAAGCTTGAGAGAAAGCTTGAAAAATGACTGGCGAGAAAGAAGAAGATGACCAAATTTGAATCTACATGCCGCTACATGCAAAATTGATGCGAACAGGGAGTTGTCCCAACACGACTACACGTAGAGTAGGCAAGGTGAGGGCAAAAACTGCAACAGAAACCATCAAGAAGGCACGACGAGCTCAAACCTGCAATTTTTTGGATTTTGGAAGAACTTTTTCAAGTTTGTACATGAGTTTTTGTTATATACAAGTCTCACTTCAAAAAACTCACTAATGGGCACTTACAGTAGCCCGATAGTTGTCACTAGACTAGCGACTTGCAATGCATGTACATGTGCTTGCTTTAAGCTGTCGCTAGACTAGCGACTTGCAATGCATGTACATGTGCTTGCTTTAAGCTGTCGCTAGACTAGCGACTTGCAATGCATATACATGTGCTTGCTAAAGCAAGCTAAAAACCCCACAAAAATAAAGCCCACACACACTTTTAACACGGGCGTCATGTTTGTATGTAAAAATTTACGAAAAACGGGGTGTTAGAAATGTGCCCAACATAGTTTGCCACACCCCAATTTGCTCGATCGTTCATGATTAGCATCACAAAAGAGATCATGTAAACCACATGAGGGAGTCTTCACTTCATCTTTATCCTTAGCCACATGATCAAAAAATTCTTCAAAAGAAGGCTCATCCTCAGTCACAGTCATCAACCTTACAATATACTTCTTCAACCTATAGCGATTCACAAGTGCTTTATGTGGGGTACCATCCAAGTCAGCAAGTTGATATGTGCCATTTGGAAACCTGTGTAAGACCAAGAAAGGACCTTGCCACTTGATTTGAAATTTCTTTTGAAAAGTGCTATCAAGCTTGCTATTGTAACGAAGCACCATATCACCCTTCTTAATGTCTTTGTCCTTCACCTTTTCATTTGCTTCTGCTTGATTGTTCTTCAAGACCTGCTCATAATGCTCAAAAGCCAACAACCTATCCAATTGTACACATTGCAAATATAGAAGCCTTTCCTTCAATGCATCATTGGGATCTTCTTCAAGCTTTAGTATCATCTTCAAAGCTGGTATCTCCACCTCAATAGAAATTAAAGCCTCTTTCCCAAAAACTATATGGAAGGGAGAGAAACCAGTACCTGATTTGATGGCAATCTTGTAAGCCCATAGAGTACAAGGTAGATCTAAATCCCAAGTCTTTACATTGTTTCTTGTCATCTTTGTAATCATCCTTATGTGTTCTCCATTAAACCTTTCATTCATGCCATTGCATTGGGGATAATATGGAGTGGTAAACCTGCGATGCACATGAAGCTTCTCACATAGATAATCCACCAACTCTTTCCTAAAACCTGGACACTTGCCAGAAAGTAACTCCAATGGCATGCCAAATTTGCAAAAATTATCTTCATACTTAAATTGGGAACCATCTTTGCTTGTGATGTGCTTAACATCTTTGGCTTTGGCCCACACTGGATAGATAGTCAATGGCAGTATGTAACATTTGCCTCTAATTGTCATAGATAGAGGACCTATTGCATCAATACCCCACTGCTCAAACACATCATAAAGCCACAATGGTGCCTCTAATTTCTGATTTGAGAGCCCTATTTTCCATGCTTTGACACTCTTTACAAGACTTGCACCAATGATGAACATCACGTTGAATGCTTGGCCACACATACCCCTCCTGCAAGACTTTATGCAAAGTTATCTTTGAAGCAAAGTGACCACCACAAGAACCCTCATGATTCTCCTCTAAAATTTTGTAAATTTCCTCTTTCCAAGGAAATTTTCTCATCACAAGATCAACCCCCTTCATATATAAGCTATCACCAAGTAGCACATACCTTTTGGCATGGCGTAGGAAGGCATACTTTTTTGACTTCTGCAACTTTGATGGAAGCATACCTGTTTGTAGAAACTCTTCCTCCCTCTCTAAAGCTTCCCTTCCCAAATAAAGAGGAGAATCATCCCTTATCACATACAATTGTCCAATTGAAGCTTGTGCTGCACCATGTGCTTCTTCATTTTGAGACATGTCCACGTGCCTTAAACTCCAAGCTTCAAAATGATTAAGCAGATTCTTCACTTGAAAACACATATTTTTCAGCCTTGGATTCTTACTTTGCCACACCCCAAGTACTTTCTTAACCACCAAAAGAGCATCACCGCTTACCCTGACACGTTGGATGCCAAGCTCAAGGCAAAGGTTGAGTCCTTTCTCCAAAGTAGCATACTCGGCTTCATTGTTGCTTTGTGTTGTAAGCTTCAAAATCCTTTTAGTTACCAAAGCACCTTGAGGATCATAAATTACAACACCTCCTGAAGCTTCACCATGCGCTTTCCTTTAAGAGCCATCAAAAAACAATAGATAGTCATTGTCTATGTCAAGAGATTCCATGTGTTGCTTCTTCAACGCGTCCTCCTTAAGGAGAAGACGGATTTCTTTATAAGTAAGAAAATCAACCAATGTAGCCCTTCTACTCTCCTCAACAAGAAAAGAATATTGGAATTCCTGTAACTCCACAATTCACTTCATGAGCCTCTTTGACAAAGTAGGGCTATTCACCAATTGAGGTAGAAGAGTGAGCTAGTGACGAATGTGAATGGTTTAGGGAGAAGGTAGCGCCTAAACCTTCTACATACATAAATCACACTCACCATAATGAGATCCACCTCAGTATAGCCTCTTTCCACCTCTAGCTTCACCCTACTAGCACAATAATTAGGCTTCATGTAGTGGGAATTGTTACCTCGCTGAAGAAGCATAGCTCCAATAGCATCTTCACCTACTGATGGATTCACATAAAACTCCTTATCCCAATTAGGATCTTGCATAGCAGGAAGAGAACTAAGAACCTCTTTGATACCTTCAAAAACCTCTTCACATTCATTTGTCCATTGTAGAGGATCCAACCTTGCTACTTGTTGTAGGGGATGAAGAAGTTGAGAGGACAAGGGAATGAACCTTGAAATATACTTCACCTTTTGAATGAAAGTAGCAAGTTTCTTTGTATCCTTAGGTGATGGGAGGAGCACTAAAGCCTTCACTTTGTCAAGATCCGCTTCAATCCCATTCTCTGAGATCATATACCCAAAAAACTTCACTCTTGGTTGAGCAAGATGACACTTCTTTGGGTTGAGTTGACCTCCACTTTCATCATATTGCTTCAACGTCATTCCAAGCTTTGCACAATGATCCTTTCTAGAGCTATAAACACAAAATTCATCAATAAGATCCCTCACAAACTTGCTAAGAAAGGGAGAGAACACCTTATTGATGAGCTTTTGGTACCATGCACAATCATTCATAAGATCAAAAGGAAGCACACAATAGCAAAATCATCCCCATGGTGTGATAGATGTGGTCTTCTTTCAATCTTCTAAAGACAAGGTGAGCTGAAAATATCATGAGAATCCATCACACACAGTATACCTCTTATGCCCTGCAATAGAATCAAGTATGTCATCTATGAAAGGAAGAGGGTATGGATCTCTCTTCATGGTTGCATTTAGAGGCTTAAAATCAACACATATCCTCCACTTTCCATCCTTCTTGGGTGTGACAACAGCAGGACTCACCCATTTTGCAGTACTCACAAGACATATGAAACCTGCTTCAAGAAGCTTGTCTACTTCTTCCTTTAAAGCATTAAGTTGCACCTATCCCATTCTCCTTAGCTTTTGGCGTACAGACTGAACTCCTTCCTTGATTGGAATTTTAATTTCCTCTCCCTTGAAGCCTCTAATTTCCTCATAAAAAGCAATGAATAAATGGAAAAATTGTTGTATCATATGTAGGTACTCACCCTTCTCGTGACTAGTCAAGTCAGGAGACAACATACCTTGTATCAACTCCTGTTTGACATTAGGTTGAACTTTGGGTTGCATCAGCTCTTCAATTTTCTCATAAGGATGAGAGATATCCTCATTCTCCATAAGGCCAAGAAATCTTTGATTCACATCATGCTCTTCTTCAAGAAACAAGGAGGAAACATCTAGATCGCTAATCGTTGCTATCTTCCACTTCAATGCCATCATCCCCATTGTCTTCTTCTTCACTTGAGTACTCTAATTCATTTCTTTGCTCATCAAAATCAGTGTCCAAAGATTGCTTGCTAGCCATGTCAACCCTCTTCTTATCACCCCTTCTATTGTAGAGAGTGATGGTACCCTGTCCCCAATCTTGTACAGCTTTGCCTATAACCATGGTCTTCCAAGGATGAGAGGGAAATCAGCAATACCTACTGGCATAACATGGCAATTGACGAGCACTTTAACATCAAATACATCCACCTCCAAGTCCTTTATAACTCTCAAGAACTTCACCCTTGATTGGTTGGCAAGCTTTATGCAAAAACTTGAATTCTTCACCATGTTGAGTCCCAAATTTGATACACAAGCTTGAGTAATAACACATACTTGTGCACCTCCATCAATATAAGCCTCTCCAATGCACTTCCTCTTATGCCATGCATCCACAGGAGGGCATATATCAGGTAGCTCATTCAAAGACGGGACTCTCACTAGTCCCCCTTGCAGTCTCCTTCTTCATGGGGTTGACTACATGCTTCCATTGCCTCTTTAACTTAGGAAACATCTCCATGAGTTTCCCAAAGGTAACATCAGCCTTTCTACCCACCAAATTAGCCCTTAAACTATAATTTGGTTGTCCTTCTCCCAAAGGAAAGTTGGATGCATTGTAATGTTACTTGGGTTTTCTCTTCTTCTTCTCTTTACCTGTACCTATTTCAACCTGTTTCCCTCTTTTATGGTTGGGACTTGCATCAATCATGTCATGATCTCTTGTAACCCTCTTACCCATGGGCATGACCATAGCTCCCACATCATCCTCTTTCTTCTCCAACTGGATTATACTTACCATTTTTGTTTTTCCCTTCTCCTTCAGCTGTCAAAGCACTTGGCCCTGCTTCCCCTTTAATCTCAATACCATAATCTTGAGCTCGAGAAGGAATTTGTGGAAGAAGAGGAAACATGTCACCACCCATTCTCTTTGGCTTGTCACATTGAGGGATTTTATGACCCCATTCACGACAACTTTGACATTAAAATATATCCCCTCTTCTAGCCATTCCTCTTCCTCTACCTCCTGTAAACCCCTCATTGCTTTCATATCCACGTCCATATCCATAGCTTTGACCTCTTCCACCTCCCATTATATGCACACTAAAATTCTTCATAAGACCTACAACCTCTTGCATCTCCTTGCAAAAAGCATTCACATCATGAGAAGCTTGTTTATCATAACCCGGCTCCCTGATGAGGACCCTTGGTTGCTCTACAGCTTTCAGTTCAACCTTTGTCTTGACATTAATTTCAAGTTGATGAAGACTACATCAAACCTTTGGCTCGCATTAATTTCAAGTTAAATTCCCTACCAAAGCATGGATTTACAGCACATGCCAACCAATGCATATGAAGACAAGGGCCTCCCCTTTCACCATTGAGCATCACAAACCCACAACTTCAACATCAATTCCACAATTCATAGATACATGCCCTCCCAATCTGTTTGCACACAATTTGATACTAGGCAGTCATAGCCATAACCCTGCAAATAACTAGTCGTAACCTGAAGAGCGCAACTCCAATTGGGGCACTTTAAAGCTTGAGAGAACTCTTGAAAAAAGATTGGCAAGAAATCTGAAGATGACCAAATTTGAATCTACACGCTGCTACATGCAAAATTGATGCGAAGAGGGAGCTGTGCCAACACGACTACACGTAGAGTAGGCAAGGCAAGGGCAAAAACTGCAACAGAAATCATCAAAAAGGCACAACAAGCTCAAAACTGCAATTTTTTGGAGTTTGGCTGAACTTTTTCAAGTTTGTACATGAGTTTTTGTTATATACAAGTCTCACTTCAAAAAACTCACTCACGGGCACTTACAGTAGCCCGAAGTTGTCACTAGACTAGCGACTTGTAGTGCATGTCCATGTGCTTGCTAAAGCAAGCTAAAGTTTCCACAAAAATAAATCCCACACACACTTTTGACATCGGGCGTCACGTCCGTATGTGCAAATTTACAAAAAATGAGGTGTCAAAAATGCGCTTAACAACATTAACCCCAATTCACCCGTCCTCATGACTATCTACACATATGCATTAATTAAGTGGAGTCATGGGATCCACGGTGCGCAACTTGGGCACCGGTTGCGAGGCAATCTTGGCTTCACGTGGCACGGGCACTGACGTAAACTTGGGCAAAAGACTTGACCTTGAGATTGTCAACGTGGCACCACGAACGCTTGATGATGAGGCATACATGTGGCCAAACTTAAATGCTTAGAGGGCACGTGGATGAAGGTACATGACTCCGCTAACAAGGTAAGCTAAGGGGAGAGAAATTCAAATTTGTATTCACTTGCACTCTCCCTCACCTCCCTCCTAACCATGGCTACATAGGTAAACCCTGGCACTCTGTGCAAGTTCTTGAATACTTGTGTGGCTATGGCCGCACCTCCCTCCACTCCCAAACTCCCCCCCCCCACCATGGCTATGGATACTCCCTCCTCTCCATGGCTACTCTCTCCTCTACATGCTTGGATCCTCCCTCTTTCCTCTTTTTCCAAGATCCCTCACTCCTCTCCCAAGATACTCCCTCCTCTTGCAAGCTTCTCCCTCCCCAACATGCTTGGCTCCCTCCCCCGTTCTCTCCATGGGTTCTCCCTCCTCTTCCAATATTGTCCCTCTTTATGCAAGCTTCAAAGAAAGAACGTGGCAAAAAAACCAGGCACTAACAGGTAAACTAGGACGATCATGTGCCCCTTGTCATGTTTTGTGTTGAATATGCAAGATTCAAAAGCCCTAGACTTACGTATGATGAAGGGTTGTCATGTGTTGTGTTTGATTTGCAAGAAATGTCTCCTTGTGCTCAGGTTTACTTGCTAGTGTATTTAATAGGCCAACAAGAAAAGGGCCAAAACACTCATCATGGACAAAGAAGAGGAAGGCATGACAGTCCTGGTTTACCTATTAATTCCATTTTTATCTGACAATACCCGGGCACTAACAAAAAATAGTATGCTTGGGTTTACCTCTGTGTGTGTGTGTGTGTGTGTGTGTGTGTGTGTGTGTGTGTGTGTGTGTGTGTGTTTTTGAATTTAAAATCCCATCATCAAAATCATATACTGAGAGACTTAAATACTGTTTGCAAAAGCATATTGTTTAAAGAACAAAACAAAGAAGAGTTTCTTGATATATAAAATTCATCACAAGATACTCCGATACATGACAAAGTAGGAGTTTAAGCCGGAACTCCTACAAGATGAGAGCATGGATCTTTACCTGCCAACCAACCGTAAGTACAATTAATTAGAATCAATTTGTACTAAATGGGTGATAGGTATATCAAGCAATCCCCACTTCTTTTTATTGTTGTCACATCCCAGACCCCAACCATACTCCTAAACATATATTATGTTTTCTTTAGCTCATCTATGTAAGTATGGTCTATTACGGTCTTTGAAAGACTTTATTGTTTTACACGGTTTGGAGATAGGGTCCCTAATTGCTATTGGCTTTTGCCTACTATGTGAGCCATAAGCTTGTCCCGAATTCATTGGAGCTTAAATACGTCCCAAACGATGCTCATCCTAACGGTCTGCCTGTATTTCTGTTTATTAACAATAATTAGACAAACGTACTTTAGTTAGTATCCTATGTTTAGAGCTTCCTCTTTTGCCCCTCTTTATAAGCATATATATATCTTTTTATGATTCCAAATGTTTACTACTATGGTACATATACCCGTCCTTATTTTGTAACAAACTAAAGTGTTACTATCTTGTGTTGCTATGTACTTACATTCTAACTTGTGAAAATTTCGACAGCATTTCCTTTGTACTATTACTCTTTTTTCAAAAAATCTCAATAAGTATTCATTGTATCTTTTACCCTCACAGTAGGTTTTCATAGCCCAGATGCTATATCTTAATCAGTTACCTCTGCTACTCCTTATACAAAAGATCGCATATTAGTGCTATTTCTAAAAACTATTACATGTTTACTCAGCATACATAGAGAACTTATGCATGTAATCAAAGAAATATGTATCTTGGTACCTGAACCAAATTTTCCGTCGTCATTTGTATACTTGTAAGCACGTTTATCACGAAAACGACTCCAACTTCATTACTGTAATGAAACTGGTATCAATTATAGTATGCAGATTAGTACTATGTTTTTTAATACTTCTCTATGTACATTATGCACATGCTTGTATGTACTTGAATACATGTTACTCTGTTGCTTTGCATGCATTCCCTCTTATGTGTAGTGCCGACCCATATGTCGATGTGTATATGTATGTGTGTGTGTGTGCAGAAACCATAATACGGCCATGTTTTTTTACTACCAAAAAAACCGGCTGGTGAGCATGCATGTGCTTGTGTGTGTATTGTTTATATAGCTTTAAACTAATCTTTTATGTTTATTATGGAAAGAATACGGGATAAAGAGGGTTTAATGTGTACTACAAAGTCGCTTATTCTTTCTTAGCTACTTATAACTAATTCATGGTATGGCGCATTGTTCAGAGCCTTTATGCATGCAATCCTGTGTATTCGTGTAGTAATTAAGCCATAACAAAAAAAAACTCAATTATTTACCTTCTTTGTTGCGCAACCAGGCAGTCCGTCCTGTGCTTTGGCAGTCCCGGAGTTGGAGTGCTTCCCTTGAGTTTAATGGTGGTCCGTGAGTGTACGTTCTCCACAACCCAAGGGCGTATTGTATTGCTTGCACTAGTGTTTGTGAAGAGATGTACAGAGCGCTTTCGCTAGTGATTACGAGCATGTGTATGACTTGCCATGGCTCCTTGTACTGTGTGTGTGTGTGTGTGTGTGTGTGTGTGTGTGTGTGTGTGTGTGTGTGTGTGTGTGTGTGTGTGTGTGTGTGTGTTTGTGTGCGTGCACGCGTGCGCTACAGACTTGCTATGTGTGTGCGCGCGCTACAGACTTGCTATAGCCTTGCGTTTCTTTTCCTTGCGCAAACTTCTTTTACAAATATAGTAAGCATGCGGTGCTATAAATGGTACACGCTGTCGACTTGGTTTATTCTGGGCAAGTTGCACCACCAACCGGATATGGTTCCATTGGTTACTTGACCTTATCAGATAATCACCTCTTAAAAAGAGCTTTATTTTTTGAAACCTTGGAAAAAGATAGGTATTTTATCTGAAAGGTTACAAATACTTAGGGCCAAGTTGTATTATTTTGGAATTTATTACAAGAAAACACAATCTGCTTGCAGTTTTCTCGCATATCGTTAAAACAACTGGTACACTGTGTACTATCTCGGAATGTGTAAGTATCTCTCTTATGCCATTGTATCCATCGAAAAAAACCTCATTATTTAGGATTTACACGCATTTATCAAATGATACCGATAATGAGGATTTGTTTATTAAAGGGTTTGTACATTTGACTTTACTGAAATCTAAAAGAAATAAAAGATCGTTCCATGCCGGAGATGTTTTACAAAAAGAGCCGTTCGGCATATTAAAAAAATTCAATTTTGTCCTACTTGGAGCCACACTTCGTCTTCAATCCTATCCATCATTCTTCTGCTATTGACGTGGTTGCCTATGTCATGTTTAAAGAATTAGTAGACCTCTAGTGTCATGTCTTTAATATTTGTGTCTTTTTTTTTAAACAAATGGTGCTATATATTGTACGTGTGTGTGTGGGTGTGTGTGTGTGTGTGTGTGTGTGATATCTAGGGCATGTGTCCAATAGTGTGTGTCTGTGTGTGTGTGTGTGTGCGTGAGCGCGCGTGCACGCACGTGCGTGTAGGCCATGGGAGCTCAATAAATACAAGCTTACACATTCACAAAAAAAGGTATTACTCGGTTTACCTCTGTGTGTGTGTGTGTGTGTGTGTGTGTGTGTGTGTGTGTGTGTGTAGGCCATGGGAGCTCAAGAAATACAAGTTTGCCCATCCAAAAAAAATAGTATACCTGGGTTTACCTATCTGGTCATGTATGGGTTTATTTGTCATGGTTTTTATGGGTTTGTTCACTGAAGGTGCCTTTGCTCAAAAAGTTTCTGATGAGTGGGTATGAAGTCTTGAACGTAGTCCATGTGTTTACAATTTAAGCATCATCCTTTCTCCTTGTAATTGTTGTTTATTTTTGCTTGCAGCTCTCTCTGTGTATGTTCTCCCACATGGCAGTGGTGATGCTTCATCAGAGGTTGCACTCATGGGTGCAAGAGTTATTATGCTTACCTGCTGCAAACTAGCTTTGGATGACATTGTTTTGAAACCAAATTTTGTTTGTATGACAATGAACCCGAATTGCCTCACATATCAAATGTTGTCTTTCCCTTCTCTCTCTTGGTCACATTCTCAATGTCGTGTCTTTGAAGTTGCTCCATGCACTACAAGTCTAGGTTTACAGCTTGTTCAAGTGTGGGTAGTGTGCCTTGGGTAGGTCTCTATGGTATATGTGAATAAAATTGAAGTGTGCATCTTGTTCAAGTGTGGGTAGTGTGCCTTGGGTAGGTCTCTATGGTATATGTGAATAAAATTGAAGTGTGCATCTTGTGTGGTTGCATTTGCACGCTTTCATGGTGGATTCACAAGGATTAATGCGTCCTTTGGAGTCATGGGTATTAATGTGACTATTAATGTGTCCTTTAACATAGCATTGCATTTGAAGTGTGCCTTGGGTAGGTCTCTATGTTATATGTGAATTTAAATTGAAGTGTGCATCTTCAGTGGTTTTCATTTCATAGTGGATTCACAAGGATTAATGCGTCCTTTGGTGTCATGGGTATTAATGTGACTATTAATGTGTCCTTTAACATAGCATTGCATTTGAAGTGTGCCTTGGGTAGGTCTCTATGTTATATATGAATTTAAATTGAAGTGTGCATATTCAATGGTTTTTGCTAGAGTGTGCACATTTTTAGTTTGATAGTCACCTGTGTTGGGGTTTGCGGCAGGACGACGAGGGATAATATGGTATGGGGCATACACTCCAGACACACAAATAAACCCAAGCGTTGGTGGCCTTCACATTCCATCAACAATTGGGCATACCGAGCCTCAAACTCGTCCTCTTCATGACATTGCATTAGATTCTCCATCGATGCATATAGGGACTCACGCATCTCCTTAGGGGCCTGCAAGCAAAAGTGGGCAAAGCATACCATAGAACATGCATGAGAGAACGTGTGTAGTTCGTAGTTCACACACATCAACCCAGGCACATACAGATCAACCCAGGCTTACTTGAGTCCCTACCCTTTCAACAATGCTTGCATTTTGTAGGCCGACATGGCCAAACAAACCAATGATGTCAATAATAGTCAAGGAGCTGTTGGAAAATGTTTTCATGCTTGGTAAAGCTTTCATTGTCAGGGCGCGGTATACTTTTGAAAGTATAAATTTTTTACTTACATCCTATGCAAAATGTCATCTCTTGGGCTACATTAATTGCAGCATATGCCCATCATAGACATAGCTAGGAAGTTTTAGGTTGTTTCCAGCAAATACAAAACCAAGGTGTATGTAGATGTGTGAGAAAGGTGGGATCGACGCTTCTTTTTCCAATGCTTTTCTACCTGTCCGAGAAGGATGGGTTTACATACTATGAGGGTAAACAAGGAAAAGTTGGTGTATGCAACTGACATCTCCTTGTTATTTTTGTGAATCCCTCGAGGTAGTCTAAATATTTTGTTTTACATCTGTACTACCCAACCTCCAAGTTTTCATATTTGCAATGATTTGGTCATAATAGCTGGTTGTAACCATTAGCAATGAACCAACTACTCAAGGGGGATATGTGCAAGCGAAGGACTAAAAGCATAGGGCTATGCCACCTATGCATTGATATTCGCCAATTCCCAGCAAGCAATTTTGCTTACCACAACTTGCGACTTTCCCCCATGAGCGCAATTAAAAGACTGGTGAGCCAATTCACATGATATATATGAAGTAGCACAACAATCGAGTAACTACTATAGTGATGCAAAAAAAATTACACTTTTCATTAGTTGTTGAGCCCTAATGTGATTCAATGGGAAACTTCCAAGACATGGGGTGAAGGGTTGGAGAGAAGTGCCCATGCAATGTATCCGCATAGATCATTGCAAATAAATCCACATCTGTAGTAAATAAGGGAATATTTTGATAAATAGGGCACATTTTGAGATAATTTGACTTGATGCAATGGTAAGCTTCTCCTCCTGCGTGATTGACAAGTTTGGCTTATCATAAAGACCATGCAAGCATCCAACTAGCCCATTTAAGGGAGTGGTTGCACATAGCCATAAGCAATGTCCTCCTACAATCTTGCCAACACTTGAGATTACTAGGAGGTTAAGTATCACCTCCAACAAGCCTGGTCAACTGCTCAAAAATGAAGGTATGTTAGAAAGCAAAAGCATAGAATGGCAAGTCAAAAGGCCCATGTCTCCATACTTATTTCCATATAAATTGCCATACATATCAACCAACTTATGGAAGATAACCTCGTTATAATAATTTCATGATCTTAATCTTCTTCCTCCTCAATAGAGTCCTGCATGTTCCCTTCAAAAAATTTGGTCAGTGCACTGAGTTAATCTTGAAAGGTCTTTGCCTTTTGAATTTTGATGTAGAGAAAGCCAAGGGTGTCTTCGTATGGCATATCATGGAACATGCATGAGAGAATGTGTGTAGTTCAGAGTTCACACAGATCAGCCCAGACACATACACATCAACCCAAGCCTTAACAAATAAACCCACAAATAGACCCAGCTACACATATACAAACCATAGTGCAAACATGTGGAAGCAAGTGCTCCACCCTGAGGTACATACACTACATCGTAATAACCAAAGACACTAATTGAATGTACAATGGGACATAATGGTATCCAATCACATAGAATCGACCAAATGCGCATAGCTAGGCCAATAGAGGAGGCATCTTTGTATTCCAATGACAAAGTAAAGACCCATCTTCTTGGGCACACAAAATGCAAAGTTGTTTACATTGGATTTTGATTGGGTCCATCCATCCACCCATCGTCCTTGCAACTAAAATAAATTGGACCCTGAGGTACATACACTGCATATTGTATTAACCAAAGATGCTAATTGAATGTACGCATCCAATCACATAGAATCGACCAACATGTGCATAGTGAGGCCAAATCCAATCACATAGAGTTGACCAACGTGTGCATAGCTAGGCCAATAGAGGAGGCATTCTCTATTCCAATGACAAAGCAAAGACCATCTTCTCGGGTACACAAAATGCTTGGGTTTGCATTGAGTTTCCATTGGGTGTATAAGCATTGGGTGCAAGGTGCATACAATAAGGCTAAAATAAATTGGATGCAAGGGACATAGCAAGGATCCATCTCGTTGTGTGTACAAAACATGGGATACAAATAAATCCGTGCAAAACAGCAAGAGGAAGATGCTTATTGCTGATTTCTATAAAGGTACAATCAGATGAGCAGATTAACCTAAGCCACACTATGCCATGCAAACTGAAAACAAAGGCAACATGCAACTTCACATAACTTTAAATGAAACCACACAATACCCATTCAATGCACACTTAAGAGTCCATTAATCTCTATAAAGCAAATGAAAGTGTAAAAATGCAACCACATAGTATGCTCACTTTAAAATCCATTCAAACCTACCTAAGGTACACTATCCACATTTGAACTCTATAAACCCAATCAATCTTTAAACCCAGACTCGTAGAGCATGAAGTGACTTTAAATGCAATCAAACATCCATTAACGTATACTATGAAACTTGTAAAGCCATGCAAATTTGTAAACTTGGACTATAAACCAAGGCAAACTACAAGACAATGTAAATGTCACCTCATAGTGTAAACCAAGATAGATAAGAGAAAGTCAACATATTTTATGTTAAAGCTGATAAGTACATGAGGCAAGTTGCATGATCCACCATCACACCAAAGCATGGGGCAATTTGGATTCAATGTCATATAGGAAGATGTCGCTTGAGCTTCACTTCATAGACTCCCACTTCTTTCACCTTCTTCAACTTCTTCAAATTTTGTTGTTGATGAGGGACCGTTGTGCCTTATTCCTCCTCATCCTCGCCCACTGTTTTGGCCCTTTTCTTGTTGATCTATGACATAACTCTCAGAGGTAAACCTGGGCATAAGGACACAACACTTGCAAAGCAAACACAATACATGCAAAGCCTCCATGCCTATGTCTTATATCACTAGGCAAGGGCTTTTTCCTATGCATGTCTTAATTCTAGTTGAAACTCAAACCCGGGTACTGACAGATAAACACGTGCACTAACAAGTAAACCAAGACTAACATGCCTTCCTCTTCTTTGTCCATGCTGAGTGTTTTGGCCCTTTTCTTGATGGCCTATTAAATAACACTAGCAAGTAAACCAGAGCACAAGGAGACATTTCTTGCAAAGCAAACACAACACATGCAAAGCCTTCATCATTCCTAAGTCTAGGGCTTTTGAATCTTGCATATTCAATGCAAAACATGACAAGGGGCACATGATCTTACATCACCAAGTAGGGGCTTTGTCGTCCTCTTTTGGGCCTTTAGTGTCCTCGCACCACGATCTTCCTTTGTAGCCTCCACAAGGAGGGGCGAGATTGGAAGAGGAGGGAGAACCCATGGAGAGAATGGGGGAGGGAGCCAATCATGTCGGGGAGGAAGAAGGTTGGGAGAGGAGGGATTATCTTGGGAGAGGAGTGAGAAACCTTGGGAAAAGAGGGAAGAGCGAGGAGCCAAGCATGTAGAGGAGAGAGAATCCATGGAGAGGAGGGAGTAGCCATAGCCATGGTGAGGAGGGGGAGCTTGGGAGTGGAGAGAGGTGTGGCCATCACCACACACATATCTTAGAATCTGCATAGAGTGCCCGAGTTTACCTGTGTAGCCATGGTGAGCAGGGAGGTGAGGAAGGGCGCACTTGTATACAAATTTGAATTTCTCCGCCCTTAGCTTACCTCGTTACTGGAGCCATGTATCTTAAGCCATGTGCCCTCTAAGCATTTAAGTTTGGCCATGTTTATGCCTCGTCATCAAGCGCTCATGGTGCCACGTTGACAATTGCAAAGGTCTGTCTTTTGCCCGGGTTTACGTCATATGCCAACCCACGACAACGCCCACACCACGTGAACGATCAAGATCGTCTCGCGACCAGTGCCCAAGTTGTGCACCATGGATCCCATGACTCCTAATTAATGCAGATGTGTAGATAGTCCTGAGCTTCACCCGTTGAATCCTCTAGCAATTGTACCAAACTCTTTTGAAGCCGCAGTTCAACGGCTTGAATAAACAATTCAATCTTCTAATCCTTCATCGAGCGTTGCTCTTCCAAGGATAACTGGTCAAACTTCTTCTCGAATTCTTGCAGAAGCTCTCATGCGGATAAGTTTTTATTCTTCTTTTGCATCCACTTCACAAAGCTTTGTCTGGTTACCCTTTGAGAATCTTCAAGAAAATATTCCTCTTGCAGCGCCTTTTTGAACTCTTGCCAATCCAGTACATGAGCCGCTTGAATGTCTTTAATCCGAGCCCTAAGTTGAGACAGTGCAATTAAATGAAACATTTCTATTGCATTCTAGTCATCAATTCCATTATCCTCCATAGTTTGCTCATAGGTGTTGCAGAATTTACTAATGTCTCATCCTTCAAACCACTGCAATTTTTCTTAATCGTTTGTCAAGCTTTGCAAATCCAGTCTTACATATTATACTATTGTTTGGTAGCCTATTGTTGTTGCATATATGCTACAAACTGCTCATCTATTGCATGGCTGCCTCTTATGGTGTAGACATCTTTCTCAACAAAAAATTCCACCCTAGCTCGTTTCAAGTCAGGCTCACCAAGTTGTCGAGGGATAAAGGGTTTGAAAGGCAAGTCGGGTCAGCGTCAGGCTGCTATCTTTGGGAAAAGAGAAAGGAAGAAGAAGCACCACACCGTGCAATAGACTAATAACCTCTCTGAAATGGAAATGAAGCACAAAAATAACTAGACTTACAAACACAAATAAGATACGACGCTTGATTGCCAAGGCGGCACCGTTAACGGCATTGTTAATTGGATTAGCTATATATTAAGGAGTTTAAGCTCCCTTACAACGGGTTAACCCAACTCGGCACTGGTAATAGAGAAAAAGCATATTAAAAACTATGTACAAGGAGATAGAGAGCGTGCGGTGATCTTGCTGGTGATGATGAAGTTCTCTTCTCTCCATTGTCGTAATTGCCTTCAAGAACTCTCCTTCTCTTGCTCTTCTTGCTCGAAAGTCCGCTCTATGATTGCCTTCCCAAAAAATGGGTTTATATAGCCCATTGGCTATTTTTAGCAGTCAATGAGCATCGGACACTTGTCCCCTTGAATTTAAAGCTTTTGCATGTCAATCTGCCTCTTGTAAGCTCAGAAACTTCTCCTCTCTCTCTCTCTCTCTCTCTCTCTCTCTCTCTCTCTCTCTCTCTCTCTCTCTCTCTCTCTCTCTCTCACTCACTCATTGTCTTTGCACACCCGTCGTGGGAAGGACTCCTCCCCTAGCACTAGCACTAGCGCTAGTGCGAGGGCCCGTTAGCCTTCAAAAATATTGGGCCCTTAAGGGCACGTGGGACCAACCCCAATAGGCCACCACATCATCATCCACACCACGGCCAACATCCGACGATCATCAATAGTACCAAGCATCGGCTCCGTCATAGCGTGCCAGATACCTTGCAAAGCGCCCACAAGCGGCACCAAGCACCGGTAGCCACGGCCACGGCTCAAGGGGGACCTCTTGCCCACCTTTGTTGGCTATGAGGTCCTCACATTACAGTATATGTAGAATGGCTTCTTTACCTGCTTTACCCCATATGGGTTCATTCAACGGACATGTGGCAGTCTCCCATCATCTCCCCCCGTTGGTGAGTGACAAAGCCCCACTAAACTCAAATTTTTCACCCCCATTCAGAGCCTTGCAACCCGGTGCCCCAAGATCCAGTGGTTGAGCTGTGAAATCCAGCAAAAAGGTATCTGTGCCGACTCTGAGCCGTGCAAACTCCAATGTCTTTGGACTTCTCTGAGCACACCAATCAACAATGCCAAAATTGGAAAAAGTTATATGTAACCATCCCTAGAGCTATTGTCCCAAACTTCCATAAGCCATAACTTGGCTCTCGAGACTCAGAATAGAGATCCGTCACTTCTTGTTAGCCATGTATGTTGCACACTACCTTTGCAAACCCAAGTCAAGCTTCCAAAAAACACATGATGGCACATTGACCGAGGCAATCAAGATGATACAGAACTGGCCCCAAGTGAAAATTTAACTAGCAATACCTTGGCAACCAGAACTCCGATTATCGATCTAAAAAGATCAATGTGCTCCAAATGATCAGCACTTTAGGCCCATGCACTCACTTCAGCCCTGATCCTTCACCAACAGAGCTGCCCAATCCAGGTACAATTCAGCAATGGATCCCAACTTCAAACTGCTACTTCCTCACCGTAGCTCTAATTGACGAGCCGTAAAGACAGGTCTGTGCAGCTCTTAGATCATAAACTTCCAAATCTACCAGCTTCAACCATCTCCACTTTTTAGCATTACCAAGACATTTTTTGGCCCTTTTAAACCACATGTGGCATACATTTAGCATTAAGCTAGCTTATTACCAAGCCATGATCACTGTTTGATAATCATGTAGATTTCAATTAGACACAATCTGTATCCTTCGCCTCTTTTTCTCATCATGGAATTGAAGCTGCACGACACTGTGCTGCTCTGGTCAAGGTTTACCTTCTACTCAATTAAGTTTTTGTATCTGGTGTCCTCTTGAGAGTCGCGGGGTGGCTCCCCTATGAGCCAATGTACCTATGATTTTTGAAAGATGTCATGGCTAGGCATGAGCATGACTAGAAGTTGTATTTTCTTTGAACAAAAAAAGAATCAAACTACTATTTTGTAACGCATAAAGGTGGAATACACTTTTGATGAACTTGAGACAAGGGTTTGAAGTCTTACCTTTTTTCAATTTGATTGTTTTTCGTCCATTCAAATTTTACTAGCAGTGAATAGTAGGAATCAAACAAATGTCTTTTATCAAAAGGTAACGTTGAGCGTGCATGTAAAGGAGGAATCCCAAACTCCGAGCAAATTTTTTCGAACGATGATAAAATCGAGCGAGTTAATGAGAGGAACTTTATCAACACACACATAGCCAAGAGTTCTTGTAAGCCACCCATTTCTTCACTCAATAGAGTAAATAAATTGGCCCTAGACCTCTTAAAGATGGTGGTTAAATTTAAGAATGGCTATGCTAAGCAAGATGTATGTGCTAGCAAACTTGACATTGGATAACTTTTGAGCTTGTTTTTTCTTGTGTTTTTTTCTATCGAGTAAAAGAAACGTCGTAGCTTTTCTATTGCCCAAAGGAGCTTTGTAAATTTGTAAAGATCAATTTTCCCAAACATTGGTCTTACATTGCTAACATGCTATCTGCATGTCTTCCTATGCATTACCGCTCGACCTTGCAGGAAGCCCTTGTCCCCCCCCCCCCCCCCCCCCCCCTTCCCGCCTTTCTCAGCTGTATTGGCGTACTTTTCAACTATTTGCTTGATTATAGTAGGCCCTAGTATTTTTCAACTCTTCCCTCATGGAGAAACCTTAGTAGTTGACCATCGTGAATATTTTAGGGTGTTGTAAATTGAAATTGGCACCAATTTTGTCCTATTTGTTGACCGATATTAGTATCCTCAGAGAGTTTTATTTAGCTTTTATGAGGAATCTACATAGATCCCAAAAGACAAATTAATCATCAAATGAAAAATAAGTTTGCGTTGCCTCCACTACTTCATGTTTGTCTCACTACCTCTCTCTCTCTCTCTCTCTCTCTCTCTCTCATGGTGTTATCTTGAAGGCTTCTCCCAAAATTGAGAAGTTGACATGCGCAGAAGCTTTAGGTTCTTTTTGGTAGATGCAATTTTTAGGCCTTTTGTAGATGGTGTTGATGATTAAGAGGGAAGGTGCCTTTGTTTGTGCTTAAGGAGGGAGGAAGAAATAAAGAGGAATAAATCAAACTAGAGTTTGAAAAAAGAAACATTGGCGGAGAATCTCTATGAGATGCTCTCCTCTTAAACGAAAATAGAAAAGAGAAGGATGCACCACGATGAAGAAAAGGCAAGGGCAAGCTACAAGCACAAGCACATGTGATTGCATGCTCTGCTTCGTCACCAAGCCAATCGCGAAAAGGGGGGGGGGGATGCACCTTTATATATATTTATATAGTGGGTGATTGTCTCAGCAGCAGAGGTCAGTGTTCAGTTGGTTTCAAAGAATTTGAGTGGTCATTCGAGGATCTCCAGTGAGTTCAAATCCCATGGCTCAATTTTGGGCATAAAACTAAAATAAGAAGCTTAACCTTGGGAAGGAATCTCCGGAGATTCGTCCTAATATAATAAGGAAGCAGGTATGTAGAGAGAGAGTGAGAGAGAGTTCAAAAAAGGGGAAAATTACCAAAATACCTCTCTAGTTTGGGGAAATTTCCAAAATACCTCTTAAATTTCAAAAATTCCCAAAATACCCCCAATAATTTGTAATAAATTTCCAAAACTCCTTTCAAATTCTCCAAAATTCCCAAAATACCCCTAGTTGTGAGATTAAATTTCTCTTAAGATGAAAGTTTTTTTGTAGCTTTTCATAAAAAGACTAGTTGTCTATTAATACAAGATGCTAAAACTGGAATATGAGTTGGTTATGTAGGCTTTGGAGATGATTTGCTTCATTACTTTTTGACATAATTGTCCTGTTTTGCAAGGTAATTTGTGACAAATTATATTCTAAGCACTCAAAAAAGATCTCAATTGTCAAAAAGGGATAAAGACTACGAAATCTTGAACGATCCAGACAAAATAGATACAAAGACATTTTGGGAATTTTTGAAATTTGAGGGGTATTTTGGGAATTTCCACAAATTAGAGGGGTATTTTGGTAATTTTCCCTTTGAAAATAAAAACCTCTCTAAAGGATCTGTGCTGGCACAGATCCTTTGGGAAGTTTTTGTTTTTTTTAAAGATCATATATAGTAGGTGTCCCTAATCTTTTTTGAGCTACTGGATTAAGTGGAATTTAGGGAGAAAGAGTGGGGGATGGATCAAGGAGAGAGATAGGTCAACCTGTGCGTAAAGACATGCGCAGGATGGGGTTGTGGGGCGGGCGATGCTCCATAGTTCTCTACAAGCAAAATGACGGGCATCTCCAAGAGCGCAAAGGCTTTCCGATGCATGAAGACAAAGAAGCAATACAAGGACAGATGGTGTAGCGATGCGATGGAGGCGTGATGAGGGAGGGATTTTTTTTTTCTGTGGAAGGACTTTTGCTTCAAGTTCAAATATTCCGTCTGCATTTCTTGCTGTTCATCAAGCTCCCTGTGCCACACATGGAAAACTTTGCATTGCGCCTTTCCATCACCTGCTGGTTGCTGAGCTCCCGACCCACCCATGGCAGTTGGAATCTATTGAGATTCCATGTTATAAGAGAAAAGTAGAGCCATAAGTAAGAAAGAAAGAGAGTGTTTTACAAAAAACAAAAACTCTCTAAAGGATCTACGCCGGCGCAAACCCGACCCACCCATGGCAGCCAACTGACTATTCGTCGCCCTATGCTCTTGACCTCGAGTGTTGGCTTTTAAGAAACATTAGTTTGAAATTGGAATCTATTGAGATTCCATGTTATAAGAGAAAAGTAGAGACATAAGTAAGAGAGAAAGAGAGTGTTTTACAAAAAACAAAAACTCTCTAAAGGATCTGCGCCGGCGCAGATCCTTTGGGGAGTTTTTGTTTTTTTCTTTAACTCTTTTTCTCTCTTATCTACTACTCCCTAAGAAACCTAATTCGAACCCTCGCAACATCTCACAATCTCGCAACAAGACAATTAAAGGCATGGTGCTCTAGACCATCCAGATAAGTGGCCCACGCTACTTCCTGGGCGTCAATTGTTTAAACCAACAACAACAACCCCCGGCCCTACCATTGCGACGAGCCTGCTTTTGCTCTCTGTGTCTTGGGTCGCTTCCACTCCCTCTGCCTTGGAGGATTTCACCTACCCGTGTCCATCATTGGCTGCACATACCAAGTTTCCCTTTCGATTGCTCCAAGAAGGTATTGCCTGAGATTCTTAAGTTTTTTTTATTTTCCCTCAGCCGGTACCTCTTCCTACTCCCCAAGAAACGTACTAATTTTTCAGATATTTCTTTTGAAATCTTGCAGGTGGAAGGACAATGTCGTGCAAGGCTGCGCGAGAGCCATCTCCTGCCTAGCAGCTCCTTCTCACTTTGGACTGCTTTGTCCTACACCTTCCATCCTTAACCTACCTCCATTATCCTCCACTCATACTCCCTATGTCAACCATCGCAACTTGATTAAGCTTCCACTTAGCATCACTAGAGAGAGCGAGCAGAAAAAATATGACCTCACCTCTCACACTAGACAAATTTGTGTTTGTCTTTTCGGAAATCCTCACGCATGGACCTCTCTCTCTCCCTCTCTCTCTCTCATGCTTGCCTCTTGCGCGCGATAGCTGTGTCTGGCTGAGATTTATTGATCTTCACTTTTCCATACATCTCTATACCCTTGTAGCTGACCCTCAAGGTTACATGGCAAGATGGGCTGAGCACATACACTTTCATGGGGCGTAGTCCAATTGATGAGAGAGAGAGAGAGAGGACCGTGACCAACCTGTGTGGACTCATACGGTTTGTTATTGTCCACCGCTGGACGAGATCTCTAAGCTTCGGCATGCCTTTGGGTGAAGATGATAATTGCTATTAAAAGGTCGATGGCGGAGCCTGGGGTGTACAAGGAGGGGCTGAGGGTATTTGAAAATTGGGGATGAGTAGGGGTGTTAGGCAGTAGATAGGAGCAAGTTGAGGGGTGGCGCCGGGCGGAGCTGAGGGGGGGAGCATGAGAGCTAGTGGTTAGGTAGTGGTCACGCGATGCATAACTATTAGTTATACGCTACTAAGCCAACTATGCTTCTTCACTGGCATTTGCAAGCAACTATGCCTCTCATCGTGCTCAGCCAAAGATGAAGTTGTGTAGATCACCGGTAACTGAGGTGAAACGGTCGCAACATCATGCTAGCAAGGTACAACATTTGCAAAATTTGCAGGTAAATTGGACCTAGATGAGCGCACAAGGAAAGTAAATTCGTCCATGTCTCTACAAAAGCTGCTTCTTGCTGCAAAAGTTGCCAAAAGCTACCAAGCAACCAAGTTCATTTAAAGTCCTCCCTGACATAGTTGTGCAACTATGCCAAAATCGACATAGTTGCAAAAGCATGGGCATAGTTCGACTGGACAAGTTACTAAACTTCGCGTGACCATGACACGAGCATAGTTACCTGTCAGAATTACAGATTACTACGCCTCGTGTGACCATGCCCTTATAGTGGAGTTTTGAAATTTAGAAGCACTTTGATGTTCCATCAGAATTACTTCTTGAGAAAATTGTTTAGCCAGATACAATACAACCACATTTAATGTCAAATTTATCTTGGTATCTACGTAGGAAGGTAGGACCGGTTATTTTTAGCCATAGCATATGATGGAAACTAGAAATTATGGTAGTCTAGATGTGTATAAAATTTAAACAAGTTGATTGAAGTGTATTGAGACTTTATGGCGTGATGTGGCCTCGATAGCATGGCTTTAAGCCTCTATAGGTTCTACATTTTTTACCCTCATATTAAGAACTTGTAATTCTTATTGATCAAAATACAACATCTCTTTAGTTCGAAAATCAATTTAGGTTAAGCGAGGAATTCAAAGCAGTAGAGGTATGAAGAGAAACATGGATACTCAAGTTGGAAATTTAAAAACTATTTTGTCAGTTAAACTTGTGATTTTTTGCAAAAAAAAGGTCATTGATATCCATCTTAATATTTCCGTTCTAATTAAGAACATGCAGTGGGAAAATAGGGGCTCTCTATCTCTTTGCACATCCGAGATGCACAACTAGCTGGAAACCAAGCACGCCATCCTTCCACCTCCAAGGATTCTATCTGAGGCGAGTGTTCTCATCGCCTTGAAGTGAGATCTTACAGCTCCTTGAGGTCCTAGTGGACCACACTCTGGTGCAAGGCTTCACAATGAACAAGAAGCCAAAAATCTCTCCTCCTCCCTGAGCACCCGCATTTACAGCTAGCAACAGAATCTCTTTGTCTCCCTCCTCCACGTGCCAGGTCTTGGATTTCTCTCCCAAAAGGAATGGGAGCATCTCCCTAGATTCTATCTATTAAACCCCACTTGAAAAATTGAACACACCTATCACACCTATTAGCTCCTCATTTGTCAAAAACCAATTAATTAGGTTCCACATTCTTTTCAAATCTCAAATTCTAAGAGAAAAGCAGAAGTTCTCCTCTAAACTTGCTTCATGCACCCCCCCGCCATGGCATGCTTCGTCATCATTTCAGCACTGCAATATCCTTTGAGCATCCCGCCTACACTCTGAGGTCTAACTACTCTAGTTGCAAATAGACATTAGCCTACAAAACAGGGAGGTGATTGCAGCTTCGTTCTTGAGAATCATTTTATGGAAAACTCAACTGCCATGCTAGCATCCTGCCTCCATTGTATTCTTGCACGCCTCCAATGATTCATGCAAGCCTTGTAGCCCCTCACCCACCCCCCGCGCTTTCCCTGGTGCGCCTCCCTTGCAAACAAACGAGAGAGAGAGAGAGAGAGAGAGAGAGAGAGAGAGAGAGAGATTGCCCTCGCCCTCTTTGTCTTGCAATGTCTATACGTGGGCCCATTGGTGCCCCATGTACCTGTCTCTCCTGGATCGTCCTCATACATCGAGCAACAAAATATCCCTGTGTCTTCGTGCTTGCACACTGACGCTATCATCCCCCCCCCCCCCCCCCTCTCTCTCCCCCCTCCACCTGCCATATCATCCTTTTTTCCTAGTCTTCAAAGGTACCTGCAAATCGTTACAAAGATTTCGTTGAATAAAACATGTCAAAAAACACTCGTCTATGGTATGTGGCATGTCAACACCCTACAACTCTTGGAGTCAAAGACTCACGAGTCACATCTATCGACAAATAAGGATGTGAAGACAAGAATTGACACACATAGTTCACTACTGTCTTAGGCTTTGAAGGTGGTTTTGCATATGCTATGGCGAGAGAGAGAGAGAGAGAGAGAGAGAGAGAGAGAGAGAGAGAATATAGAAGAAAACTATAGGCATGGTCTCGAGGTGGCATGTACCCCTCTACTTCATCCTTGATGTTGAGAATAAATACTCGCTCGGATTTTGGTTTGCTCGGAAAATGTTGCTCGGTGTATTGTAAAACTCCATGTAAAGGTGTATCCACTTTAGAGATTTAAAGCAATGCTATGAAGTCTACTTTCTTTAGATTCGATTGTAAAGTTGTGCATTCATAAAAGAGCTAAAATCCTTTGAAAAGAATCAAGGAAAGAAGGCTTGAAGCTTGATTGGACTCTCCACATTCAATTTTCTTCGTATGCTCGTCTTTGTTGTGTAGGCATTCATTTTTCTTCTTGAACTAGCCTTTATTGTGTATAAGCCTAAGCTTAGATGATTAATAACTGCCCCAATCATCTATTGATTAATAGATGATTAAAATTTTGGCAAATGCATCGATGTAAAATACCATTGGCAGAAACATGTCATTAGGGTGCAAATTTTTCTAATATATGTAGGTACACTAGCATTGGCAAAGTACTTTTGAAAAAACATACATTGTAGTGGACGCATGTTTTCTTAAAAGTACAAGAACTCTGAAGAGTGGAATCAAGCAATCAAAGCCATCAGTTTCGATATCTTCGAGTCCACAGAATGGAACTATCTAAGAAACTTTCACATGTAAGGGGATGTGTAGTTGTGGACTGTGTGTTATGACCCCTCAAGGCAGAGAGCGTGCTTGACGAATAATTGTATGTTTCTTTTTGGGTAAATATAACACCTCCACTCACAATTGTGAGTATGGGAAAAAAAAAACCAAGTATGATATGATTGGCAAAGTACTATCATGATTGGCACCCCTTTTTGCCAAATAGAGGAAGTATATTCGGACTGAGTGGCAAAGTAATATCCACTCAGTGCCAAATAGATGCAAGTATGTACTATGATTGGCAAAGGAATCTTGAGGAAACATGCTTACTTTATAGCTGACTAGATCCTTTATGCATGTGAGCATATTAACAAAAGGCAAACAAACGGTTTTGATTGGGATGGAATATGCAATGGCAAGGCTTCTCTAATCAACAACCAATCTGTTTAAAAAGACTCTCATGAGAGAATCTTAAGACTAGTTTTTTGTGAGTCGCGTCGAAAAAGTAGTGCATCAAGAGCTATGATGTCGATGTAGAGCATCTCCATTTGTTAAGACCACACTCAAGGAGAGTAATATTTTGATACAGTACACGTCTACAAGGAGGAAAGTAGATTTCTCCTTATATCTAAAATAGCAACTAAGTTATATTGAGCAAGGGGATTTAGTGTCGCCAAAGAGTAGCATCTATCCCAAAATTGACAGGATGAAAACTTCTAATTAAAAGTAGTCATATAGTGTTTGTAAGGAACTAAAAATCGAATATTTTCAAAGCATAGATATTTTGTTTTGGTGCTAAATATAATAAAGACCACTAAAAATCACATAAGTAACCATATTATCTGTGAACCATATTATTCCAAAGCATAGATATTTCCTTTTGGTGCTAATTGTGATATGTTAATCACTCTTTATTAAGAGGTGATTAGAATAAAATAAGAAAAAAGAAGGTAGAGAGAGGAGATTTGAGTTAACCCTAGCATAATGCATTAAACATTGAATTAAACAAATTAGGAGAGTTTTACCTATATTTTTCTACTTGAGTTATTAAACTCAAGAAGTTTGGTGTAGTGGGAAAACTATAAGAGCATGTACGATTTGTGTGTGTAGTTGTTTTACCATAAATAATATGACATAATTGAACTTTTTACATTCAAAAGACAACTGTCTTTAGAAAAATGAAAAGATAAGTACAAAAACAACTGAGTCTTAGAATTATTTGTGTACAATGTTTGTACAAATGAGGTCTCATTCCAGTATACAAATAACAGATGGACTTCCCAAATAGTAAGTGAGTGTGTAATCCAGTGTAGGACAGCTTGCCAAAGTCAAAAAAACCTTCCAAGATAAAATAGAGTCCTTACCTGCATCCATCCAAACAAAACAACACTTCAATTAGCCTTGGATTTGTTTTACAGGTATCAATGGACTATACCAGTTGTTATCCATGTCCATCTTACAAACTTTTTTTAAACCTTTACAAGCTTAGTCCATAGATTTTAAGTAAATATGTTACCACTTTTCTTTTTCTTAAAAAATCCTAGAGTTTAAAGTAAAAGGAATATCATTTTGATTAGAAGGCCATCACCCCTTCTAATCCAAGTGTCTGAATCCACACCCCCCCCCCCTTTTTTTAAACAAATTCATTAGTTTTATCAATTCCTAACAAACCCAATCAAATGAAGTTTATATAAGAATTTTTTCTCCAAAAAATTCATTTAAAGTTCTTATAGAGTAACAAGCTCATATTAAAATTGTTTTTCAAGTTAGACGCCCATTATGGTAAAATGGACTTTGAATCATCCCAGTGTCACGTAATCATATTTCTCTTTTTAGCCAACCAAGTAACAAGGAACCCTGATAAAAAGCCAAGGTATGAGCCGAACCATGAAGTTTTTGAAAAAACATATATGTCATGCTTTGCAATGTTAGTTTCACCTCAACACTCAAAGCTTATAAAAGGAGCACCATCCATCCAAGTGAATACATCCTAACTAAATAGTGTACAGACCAAGTACTGCAATGGTACACATTAGGGTCCAACACCTCAAACCATTCTAAATCATTGCGTAGCTGGACAGGGAACATCACCACCAGCCAACCGGCTATGTGATTGTAGGCAGTGCAATGTATAGCCTATCCCAATCAATAAAGTAGTAAGTACAGCAAAATGGTGCAACCGGGCTCAATCCCCTCTAAGAACCAGTGCATAGTGGGACAAAAAACACCACCCCCCCAAGTATGTACCTATACCCAACAGGGCTACAAAGTCTCTGTACTAAAAAGCGTTCGTAAGCCCCCATAATGTGTTTGATTACCATCTGAAAAGATTTTCCAAACTAAGTTGCACATCAACAAATCCCACAACAAACCATTGTTAATGTAGAGTAGTCCCCCAATCAAACCAGTTTTTACAAAAAATTAACAAACGGTTAGCAGTTGGTATACCATACCCAGAAGATCATAAAATGCTTGAGACCAGTAACTAAGTGAAAAAAGCGACAGTATTAAGTAACCCACGCAGCATTTTGATGTTCATTAAGCCACCAAGGTAGGCTCGGTTACTGTCAACAGAGTAAAGTCACGCTCAGTCGAGCGGCAGCAAAAAAGCCAGCTTTCAAAAGCCAATGTAAACCTCATGCCATTAGAAAACATCGAATATATGAATGGCAACTATTGGTACCCAAAACACCTTTACCTTTCTCAGTAACCACGAAGTACAACAGGCACCTAAGACCCTGTGGAAGGGTAAAAAGCCATGTCATAATATCATTATCATACATACTCACCATCCATGGAGGACTATAACCAGGTTTAGAGTGAAAACCTCATGCAAACCCACAATATCAAACTCTCTTTATATTAACAAAGTGAAAATGCCCCTTTAAAAAAACCTGCAAAGAAATATGCATGGGTAGAGTGGCCAACCTGATTGAATGTTGTAGCAAGCTCCATACTTCAGTGTAAAACAAAACGCAATTCTTTCTAAGCAGAACAACAAACAAAGCTAAGTGAGGGGCAGAGAAGCACCCTCACCTCTTTATACAGAGAAGGGAGGTGGGCCGCCAAATCCTAGCAATGAGCAAAATTGGCATGAGTGAGCGACTCCCTTCTGAGACAGCGAGGCCGCCTACGTTGCAGAGAAAAAACCCTAGCACCTTCACGGCAGGTTTTTGCTATAGGGTAGTAAACCACTTAATAAAAAACCGTATTTGCCAGTATTATAGATGGGCCAAGTCCCATGGTGTGGACCTTATTAAAGTGAATCTTTAGGAGTTAATACATAAATAAGCGAGGAGCTCTTAAGTACCACTGTGTGTGTGTGTGTGTGTGTGTGTGTGTGTGTGTGTGTGTGTGTGTGTGTGTGTGTGTGTGTGTGTGTGTGTGTGTGTGTGTGTGTGTGTGTGTGTGTGTGTGTGTGTGTGTGTGTGTGTGTGAGAGAGAGAGAGAGAGAGAGAGAGAGAGAGATATAAATAGACAATGTAGAGACAATAGAACACCTTATTCGAAAGACAGCTTGCTCTGGTTATCAAAAAAGTATAATTTCCACACACAAAAATTTGAATTTGAAGTAATCTTGTACGTTTTAATTAGAATAAATATTTGTTCCATTTATCCTATACATCAGGACATAAAGTAAGCTTATAGATGAATTAGGTCTTCATCTTCAAGGGTGGACTCCAACTAATGTAAACATCTTTAAGCAAGGATACGACTCTCACTTGCATCCGTATACTTGCAGATCAATACTCTGAAGGATCAAACAAGAAAAAATTTTAAAGACCTACTTTTCAAAAGTCTTGCAAAAAAAGCTACGAGCAAGCTCAATAAAGACTTAAAATTAAAGAATCCAAGAGCTTGAGATGTCTTTGCTATGAATATCCAAAAAGCAATTAAAAGAGAAGGCCCAAGGGTGAAGAAGACATGCAAGAAAAACCATAAGCAAATAAGGTGAAGTAGAATTGTTGATCAACCAAAAAAGAGAAGGGACAGCCTCCAAATTGAAATACAAGAGGTGGCTCTAAGTAAAAGCAAATCTTGAAACTTGAGCAACAATTCAAAGAGGTTTGGACCTTGGGCGTGTCGAATAGTGCACACCCTAGGAGTGGGGAGCCACTTAGAGCTACCATTTAATAACAAAATTGTGGGCACCTTTGAAGTAAAAAGATCAATCAAATAGGGTTGCCCCACTGATGTTTGCAATCAATCCTCATCCTCTGGTAACCATGTTGGAAGCAAGGGCTGCAAGGGGAGAGATCCAAGGGTTTTCCATACCAAGTAACAAACAACTCTTGGCAAAGGTCTTTGTGGATGACTCCTTGATTTTCTTAAAAGCCTACCTCGAATTTCTGAGAAAGGCTTTAGAGATTGTTCACATATAAGCCACAACCATGGGCTCTAAGTGCAATGTCAAGAAATCAAGATTGATTTTGCTTTCAGAAAATGACTCATTTAACCCATCTTAATGGTTTGGAGAGAAGGTCTTCTGCCACCTTGGGGCCCCATTAAGGGTTAGAATTACTTAGAAGGAAAGGTTCCTTTGTCTCATAGAAACAGGGAGAAGCAAGATGAGAATGTGGGAGTATGTGCTTGTTTCCTTTCACGGTAGTGTGAAGGTGATTAATTTGTTTATGGTCCCTTATATGTCAATCTCTATTAACTATTTGTCTTTTAGTTTCATCAAGGTGAAATTGGGTATCCAAATGGTCTACTTCTTTCCATCTCTTGCTGCTAACATCCCAAAATTGAGCCAAACTCCAAAGAGGGAGGTGTTTTGATGCCAAGTATTGAGGTTGAATCCAATTGGAAAGCGTGGCATTGACCCAAGAATAATAACTTCTCTAAACCGAAAACCAAGGAATTCTATGGCAATCTAATATTCAAAACAGATTGGTTCCCCCCCTTCAATAAATTGTGGCCAAAAAATGGCCAATGTCTAGGTGAAAGCTGGTAGCAAGTAACATTTGGAACCCTCAGTTGCCCCACGAGATGAAGATATTTATTTGGAAGGTGTTATGGGGGGCTATTCTTATAGGGATTAAGATATTTGCTAGAGGAATATGCTTTGATAGATGCTCAGGGTGCAAAGTGGCAAGTGAAGACCCCCGTTCACTTTTTATAAGGAACCTGGTAGCAAAGCTTGCAAATGGATACAAAAGCTTGCAAATGGATACAAAAGACCAGGAAGATTATAATTCAACAATGACCTACTCCTTGGTGGAAATATTGTGAAGGACCAAGCTCTATTAATCTGCATGCAAATTGTTTGTTTTTGCTTCCGCAAGCCAACCAGGGTAGCAAGGTGGTGCACAAAGAGGGTAGAGCAGGTAGAGGTAGCAAGGGGACGAGGTGGAAGCACACGTCTTGTAGCTATCATGGATGTGACTAATTGGGGCTGGGAAGGGTTTTTGCTTTTGTTTTCTTGAATGGAAGCAAATCACTCACACAGGTCATGGGTTAGTGCGAGTGCCTTACGTGATGTGTCAAACTACTTGGGTTCGATGCTTGCACTGGCTCAAGGTTTTAGTACGCAAAGAAACAAATGAATCTCCAATCTCACGAGATTTTGCCTAATGAATGTGAGAAAGAGCACAAGTTAGGCCACCTCCAACAATATGAAAAGTCATAATGGCCTAAGGAAAGAGAATGAGAAAGAGTGTGTGTTGCCACTAGGATAGAGGAGCTAGTTTAGAGGCACCCAAGAAAAAAAAAGGAACTTTTTGGGGGGTGGGCGGGGGGGGGGTTCAGATTTTGGTCAAATTTGAAATCTAAATTTTGTATGAGATTCCTCATGAAAAGGAGAACTAGGTAATACCAAGAGTAATATTTTTTGCCTGCGGAAGGCCATAGGGTTAAGTGTGCAAAGTTGTTGCAAAACTAAAGCCATTGGATTCTTTGGCTAGATGAGCGCCACATGGCAAGGTTCTTTATAAAATATCTTTGTTGTCCCTTTTGTTTCCTTACATCACTTTCTTTGAGAGGCAAGTGTCCCTAAGGGATTCAAAAGTCTTGTGAATAGAAAGCTTAAACTAAGGCACCATTTACTTTGTTTGCATGCTTGAAAATGACTTTTATACTTCTATATTCTATATTTATACTATATATAATTGAGCTTAAAATTTTCAAGGAAGGAGAGGGCATCCATGTGTCACTCTCTCCTTCATTTCAAGAACCTTAAGAAACATTTTGTTTGAAATGTAAAAGTGAAGGGTAGGTTTGAAATGTAAAAGGGAAGGGTAAGTAGCAAGTACTCTTATGGTAGAAAATGAAAAGACTTAGTTTTGACTTCTTTGTTATGTCAAAAAGTCACAATACTTAATACTATCTATATATTTATATTATGTAAAAAGTTATATATTTATATTATGCAAACTTTTTAGCAAGCCAGCCTACAATTTTGAAGGGTGATTACTTTTGTTTTTGTAAAGGGTGACTATACTTTGCAGCTTGAAAAAATAACGAGCAGCGAGCTATGTCACGCGTCAATAAGTTGGTCCATCTCAAACATGCGCATGCACGTGTGCGTGCGCATGCGCATGTGTGTGTGTGTAAGAGAGAGAGAGAGAGAGAGAGAGAGAGAGAGAGAGAGATCATGTTTCATTTTCTACGGCATTGTCGTGTGGGTCGCAAGTCTCAGAGAGAGACGATTACTTTTGTTTTTGTAAAGGGTGACTCTATTTTGCAGCTTGAAAATTTAACGAGCAGCGAGCTATGTCATGCGTCAATAAGTTGGTCCATCTAAAACATGCGCATGCACGCGCGCTCATGCATGTGTGTGTGTGTGTGTGTGTGTGTGTGTGTGTGTGTGTGTGTGTGTGTGTGTGTGAGAGAGAGAGAGAGAGAGAGAGAGAGAGAGAGATCATGTTTCATTTTCTACGGCATTGTCGTGTGGGTCGCAAGTCTTGGAGAGAGAGATGTCTTTGTTATTTGTTGCAGTTGTGTGTGTGTGTGTGTGAGAGAGAGAGAGAGAGAGAGAGGTCCAATCCCATTTAGTCATGCTAAGGAGTGTGTGTGTCTATTTTTGTTCGAAAGAGAGAGAGGGCGCCATTGATTGGCCTTGGAGCTTGACAGAGAATGCCCTCCCCCATGAACACAACCCACCCCTTACTTCATGTAAAAATTCTCAAATGTTGCTGCAACAAGCTTCATATAGTCTCCTTTATCAACACCCTTGGCTGCCAATACCTGATCCGCCACAAGCCCCACACCCTTATACAACCTCAATCCTGTGCTAGCCAGGACGCCAAGCAAGATTTTGGATCCAATACATGTCCCACTAGCCACAAGGGCTTGTTGAGCCACCTACTCCTCTACCGCTGCTTGTCCACCACCCTTGATCCTGACGGACTCCATTTTTGCATAGTTGCGGCCCTCCACACCACGCGAGAGAGAGAGAGAGAGAGAGAGAGAGAGAGAGAGAGAGAGTCCCACGTCCGTCTCCACACTTTCTTTGTTTTTTGGGGCGAGTCAGCAGATGCTACAATGTTGAGAGCTCCAACGTGAACATCCAAGCTTTCCCAAGTTTTTACATCTCGAACTCCTGACATAGGCAAGAAAAAAGGGGTTCTGCAAGGGGACAAGTGGCATTGCCTGGTGCTACAGTGCTCACGGCAACTACCGTGCAAGGTGGGTCTTCAATTCAGTGTTTGGGAAAAATGTGTCTCAGCTTAATATCATGTTGTTTTTAATTTCAAAAATACCGGTTGAGGGCAAGGGGAAAAGGAGAAATTCTGCCCCAAAGTAGAGAAAAATAGTGTCAAAACGTGCAAAATAAACCTTTTTTTTTTTAAAAAAAAATCCTCTTGGAAAATTAAAGGAAATCAATTTTGTATGTTTGAAAATTTATTTTTCCAAAACACTGATGTGATTGCATTGGAGGATAATCGTTGCCAGTTGAGGATACTGGCCTTGGTCTTGGAGTTAGCAATCCTTTACTCATTTGAATCCTCCTTGGTGTTGCATACCTAATGTGAGCCCTTTGCCTCCCCCTAGAAATGATGACTCCGGTCTCTTATTGTAGGGCTGCCTCCATGCATGTGCCTCCATTATAGGATTGTCTCCATGTCATTTTGCTTTCATTTAGAGCCTGGTCACTTTGGAACGGCTAAATAGCCTTCCAGTTTTGTTTGCAAGTTAAGAAAACCGGTGGCTTCAAATATAAATGCTTGATTTGACTGAGTGATGAGATAGATCTTGAGTAGGTTCCTGCTAGCCGAGAGGGCCTCAAAAGTCAACAAAGTCAACCGCGTGAAAGGCTATGCCCCTTTCGAGGCTCTTAACTGCCATGATTAGATAAGTAGAGAGAGAAGATTCGGCTCCTACCCGGGCAGAAAGTAGGCTCGCTGGTGCACACGGCCAGGCTCTTAGTTTCTCACATGCTTCATTTTAATACTAAAAATTAGACATGCAGCCTGAGAGAGAGAGAGAGAGAGAGATTTCTTCATAGTGACATGGTTTGACACCCGTTAATCTTGAGACCGACTAATCCCGATTCTCAGCTATTAAGTTTAGGCAAACCTTATCCAATCCAAATATTGTTGGCAACAAGTCGTATGCTGCATAGCAAGTTAGAAGAGAGAGAGAGAGAGAGAGAGAGAGAGAAGAAGAAGAAGACGAAGAAGATCACAAGAGGCCTAAACGTTGATTCTTGAACTCAAGGGCTTGCATGCTCACATACTTATACAAGGAGAGGGGGACATAAATTTTAATATCATAGAAACAATCACAATGACCTCAAAGGGTAACGGGGGATGAGAGAGAGAGAGAGAGAGAGAGATTATCCTTAAAGGTCAGATTGACCTATGGGACCAAGTACAACATGTAAATTGCTTGAAGACTATGGATATAAGGGTGGCCACTAACAAGTTAAATCCATGAGGTGGCTAGGAGAGAAAGGTATGTAGGCCATGGTATGGGCTAAAATGTGGGTAAAGCAAGTTTGATGTGATCAAAAGCTGAGCACTCATGTAGGGTATGATGATCGCACTCTCAAATAGTTAAGGAATATAATTTGCGTACAAAAAAGAGACTCTCCTCCATGTAGTGCCTCAATGCTCTGTCTCACATTTAAGGGAGTGGGAGCTAAGCCAAATGACTGCTATGGTATAAAAGATGGGTAAGGGCAAGCATGTGAATGGATGAATACACTCTTCTCTTTTAAAGAAGAACGTGCATGTGTGCTCCATGTGTGTATGTGTGTGTGTGTGTGTGTGTGTGTGTGTGTGTGTGTGTTTTGCAGCACGCCCTTTCTTTTAGCACGATGCCCAAAACTCTTGCAAAGAGAAACGATTGAGTGAACTTTTTTGCTTTCATTGCCCTCACATTTTAAGGTGCCAATGGTGCGCAAATGTACACAAACAAACAATATGTGCCTTACATGCTAGCTAGATTGAGTGCAATCCAACCTGTAAATTTTGAAATTTATCCACATATAGAAACAAAGTTGCTATAGCCATGAAATCACCCCCATGTCACACACCCATCATGAATATTTCCTTTGAGAAGAAAATGACACATTGCTCACCAAATCAGTTGTGCATACCAATGGAAAAGTTTCTTCTACTACTATGTGGTGTAATGTTGGCATGTTGGTTCATGGCCGGTACATGCATCCTAAGTGCCAACAAATAGCAATTGATGATTTAGTTGAATGTGATGCCCCAAATGCAAGACCAAAACTACATGCGAGAGGCATGGGAGAGTTGCTATTATGACCAATGCCTTGAGTGGTAAGGATGGCGAGAGGGGATGCTAATGCATCTAAAGAATTCGTCGTTCAATGCAAACACTATTATCATAGAAGGATACCATCTCTCTATTAGTCTATTTAGAGGGCTACTACCACTCAACAGGGTCCCATATCAATTGTGTGAGGGGGATGTCTCTAGCCTAATCGCAAATTCACTGCATCCTTAGAGAGAAACATAGGATGTTAAAGCAAGACACCATGCGAAGGGAGCCCATTACTTAATTCATTCCCAAGAGACCTCAAATTGACTTGATGATCTTGAACACACACACATAGATAGAGACGGGGGGGGGATAAACTCGCCATGACTAGGAGGAGAATGTTGGAGCTTGGCATGATCAACTAGAAGGAGATTGTCCTTGGTCATTCCACAAGAATGTGGAGAGTAACTACACTTCATTAGTTGTTCGATCTTACACTCGAAAAGGTAGACATATTGTTGATCCAAAAGATAGATTTGTGCTTGGTTGATGTGAATGTGGAGGGCACTTAGACATTGTGTGTTGTCATACATTGTCATCTAGAAAGTAGTTATAGTGGTGGTTGATACACAAGTGTATTAAAGAGCTATAAAAGCTCACATAAGAATCATAGGCATTTGCCCACATTTGCCCTCCCTATGAAGGGAAGGAGAACAATGGTTGCTTCAATTGACGCACATGTAACCACGGCAACGCGCGGGTCACATACTAGTTATATATGAAGCAGCTTAAATTTTTTAAGGAAGGAGAGACCCTCCATGTGTCACTCGCTGCTTCATTCAAGAGAAAACCTTATAAGACCTCTATTTTAAAATGCAAAACTCAAAGGCAGGAAGATTTAAAATGCAAAAGTGAATAGTAACATTGCAAAAAATGAAAAGACTTTTGGGAATTGAAAATCAAAGGCTTTCTACTTTACACAAAGTAACTCAATCATTTAAGTATACATAGCAAAAAGACTTTGGAAAATGTAAAGTCAAAAGCGTTTCTACTTTACATAAAGTAAATAGTCCAGCTTAAATGCACATAACAAAAAAATGACAATTGTTGTGGATATTTTATTGTTTTATGAGAACTTAATTTTTAAAGATAAAATTGCCTTTGTTTTTTCAAAAGGTTTTTTTAAAGATCAATATTGATATCTCTTAACAATTTGTGAAAGTGTATTTTCAAATAAATTTTTTTTTCCAAAATCACAATAGTAAGTGAATGTATTTAAATCTCAAAGAAATTACAAAAAGATCTCAAGCTTAGCCGAGCCTTGAGGTGCTGAAGATTACACATTTGTTCTCTCCCAGAGGCTACCAAGAACAAATTAGGTGTACTATACTAACAAACTTTTATTTACCGTACCTTGCCACAACGGCATTCGTGTATTTTGAAAACAAACAAATGTATTTTCAAATTTTTAAAAATAACTATAAAGAGACACTTCTATACCCTTTTTGAAAGTGCTTGAAAAATTGTTGGCATTGGGCACCTCTGTTGGTGTCCTTCTCTCAATTTATCGGTTACTATAGTGAGTGCATATATCTATGTACATGCACATGACAGAGACATTAACAAAACTCAAACATTGAGTATATTTTATAAAGAGATGAGGGCTTGCCTGCTTATGACAAAGCTCGGACATCCATGGGGTAGATCTCGATGCAACTCAAGTATGTAACCGGAGAGAGAGAGAGAGTTGACAAAGAGAGGAATTTTGTGGATAACCCACTATTAGATCTAGCAGGAGTACATCTTCTTGTGTAAATCACCTTTTGGGATGGTAGATAGGTCAATTTCAACACGTGCATACATGCTTGTGTATTTGTGTATACGTGTGTGTGTGAGTGAGTGTGGAGAGAGAGAGAGAGAGAGAGAGAGAGAGAGAGAGAGAGAGAGAGAGATTAAAAGGGCACTTATCAACGAGAAGAAGAGAGTAGAGAGAGGTTCCATGTATATGTGTGTGTGTATGTGAGTGTGTGTGGAGGGGGGGAGAGAGAGAGGGAGAGAAGAAGAAGAAGAAGAGAATTTTAACGTCGTAGGAAACTATCCCAAGAGACCTTAGAGATCTAGCCGACGAGGAGAGTTGAACTCAAGACCTGTTGTTCAAGAGGAAAATGGTATAACCTTTCTATCACCCAAGTGTGGTAGTTTGGTTATGCCATTTCCCTCTTGCATAAATCTTTCCTCCCCCCTTACCTTCCAACAGGCCATCGTGAGTCCTCACCTTGTTTTCAATTAAGTTTGGTTAGCCAATTTGAGAAAGTTTGATAGTTGAGGCTTTTTAGGGATTAGAGACACCCAAGGCACGGCATCTAGCATCTGGAAATGGTTTTTAAACAATCACAAGTTGACACATAAGCAAGATTCTAATTATATTCCAAATTTTTGTCTCCAAATTGGGGGGGGGGGGGGGGGGTTGTATGACTATATACAAGCACTCGTCTCACAATTGGATCCCTTACCCTACATCAATGCCCTTCTTTACACAATTGGATCCTTTACCCTACTCAATGCCCTTACCCTCGGTTCGATGCTTGCACTGGCTCAAGGTTTTAGTACGCAAAGGAACAAATGAATCTCCAATCTCACGAGATTTCGTCTAATGAATGTGAGACAGAGCACAAGTTAGGCCACCTCCAACAATGTGAAAAGTCATAATGGCCTAAAGAAAGAGAATGAGAAAGAGTGTGTGTTGCCACTAGGATAGAGGAGCTAGTTTAAAGGCACCCAAGAAAAAAAAAAAAAGGAACTTTTTTTTGTTTTTGGGGGGGGGGGGGGGGGTGTGTTCGATTTTGGTCAAATTTGAAATCTAAAATTTGTATGAGATTCCTCGTGAAAAGGAGAACCAGGTAATACCAAGAGTAATAATTTTTTTCAATTAAGTTTGGTTAGCCAATTTGAGAAAGTTTGATAGTTGAGGCTTTTTAGGGATTAGAGACACCCAAGGCCCACCATCTAGCATCTGGAAATGGTTTTTAAAAAATCACAAGTTGACACATAAGCAAGATTCCAATTATATTCCAAATTTTTGTCTCCAAATTGGGGGGGGGGGTGTTGTATGACTATATACAAGCACTCGTCTCACAATTGGATCCCTTACCCTACATCAATGCCCTTCTTTACACAATTGGATCCTTTACCCTACTCAATGTCCTTACCCTCAGTTCAATGCTTGCACTGGCTCAAGGTTTTAGTACGCAAAGGAACAAATGAATCTCCAATCTCACGAGATTTCGCCTAATGAATGTGAGAAAGAGCACAAGTTAGGCCACCTCCGTGAATGTGAAAAGGCATAATGGCCTAAGGAAAGAGGATGAGAAAGAGTGTGTGTTGCCACGAGGATAGAGGAGCTAGTTTAGAGGCACTCAAGAAAAAACAATTGAAAGGGTCACGATGGCTTTCAAAAACAATAAGAAAGTGATAAAATTGTTAGGTTGAATTAAACTGGTATCAGTGTTTGGGAAAGGATTGCCTGAGCTTAGTCTTGAGCCGATTGAAAATCGAGACTAGCTAACTACAAACCCTGGTAAACGGAAGAAAAACCGATGAAATATGTGAGAAAGTCGTCCAAAAATTTTGCAAATCTCAAAATTTCTGATAGTATTTCTGATTTTCTTCTTTGTGAAGAAAAAACTCGATCATCAGCCGCTTAATAAAAGAGACTTTCTCGAACATTTAAACCCACTGGAATCAAGCTATAAAATGCAAGAAATGTAAAGCCATGTGAAGTTGTGAAATGAAAGGTGAAATAAAAAGAACTAATTAATATATATGTGTGTGTAAAGAATTTATTAGAACTAGTATAGCCGACGGCTTTGCCGCCTCTCTCTCTCTCTCTCTCTCTCTCTCTCTCTCTCTCTCTCTCTCTCTCTCTTCGTGTCACTGTGTTCCCGGACGCTGCAGGCAACATCCGTCGGATGAAGCAACTTCTGACGCGTGGTAGAGGGGGAGCCGGAATTCCCTCTCCCTTTATCTATTAGTATAGATTATGCAAAGTGAAGCTTCACTTTAGCATTCTAAAACAATAGAATGCAAAACAAGGTGAGGAGTCACGATGGCCTGCAGAGATGATTAGTAATTTTTTGTTTAAAGATTAATAGATCCCTCTCAATGCAGCTGAGAGAATGCTTACTTCAAAGGCAGAATAAAATCTAACCCTAAACATGAAAATTAAAATGTGGAATTCAGGTGCGACAGAGAGACCTTCAAAGATTGACAGAGGTGGTGTGGGGGATGTTTGTTTTTCTGTCAAGACAATGCAACACAGCAAAGCAGACATTCCAACAAGAATCAGGGGCAACTTTAAAGGCCTCGGGGGCGGAGGCCCGACTTTTTTTTTTCGCCAAAATATTATGGCCGGGCGGCGGCCGGAAAGTGGTCGGAAAACAACCGGTCGGTTGGCCGGTGGCCGGTAGTCAATGGCCGATGGCCGGTGGTCGGAAGTCAATGGCCGGTGGCCGGTGGTCGGAAGTCAATGTCCGGTGGCCGGTGGCCGAATTCAAAAGCGGACTTCTCTTCTCAAGGGCGGCCACACATGGGCGGATTGGAGGGTCCGATTTGGACTTATTCGCACAAGGGCAGCTACACATGGTTGTCTCTCATAAGAGAGGGCAGCCCTTTTGGCCTATAAAAGGAGGCCATTTCTACACACATTTCATAGTGTGAAGTTGATGCAACAAGGTGAGTGTGAGGTGGTGAGAGTGAAGCAAGGCGGGAGCTCCATTAAGGGTATAATCCCTTTGTAAACTACTTCTTCTTTTGAAGTGCTAAAGCCATTGAGTGGCTGCTTTCCCGTGGACGTAGCCCACATTGGGTGAACCACGTATATGGTGTGTACTCTCTCTCTCTCTCTCTCTCTCTCTCTCTCTCTCTCTCTCTCTCTCTCTCTCTCTCTCTCTCTCTCTCTCTCTCTACTCTATAATCTCTTGTGTGTGAAATCTATCTCTCTCCATTAAGTAATCTACTCAAAAATCTATATAGCTACATCTTATTTCCTAACAACTGGTATTAGAGCAAGGTTTGCTCGTAGCTAAATTATCTCAAGGAAAGGATTCCTTGAATTGAGTGGGAGTTATGGTGGAGGAAGGAAAGCTCAAGATTGAGAAGTTCAACGGCAAAAACTACCAACATTGGAAGATGCATATTGAAGACTATCTCTACCAGAAGGACCTCTATTTGCCATTAGGCGGTCTTGCGAAGAAGCCCGCAACAATGGCAGATGAAGCATGGATTGCCCTTGATCGAAAGGCACTGGGAACAATCCGGTTAAGCTTGGCGTCAACGGTGGCCTTCAATGTTTCGGAGATGAAGACCACGGAGGACTTGATGAAGTCACTTGAGGACTTCTACGAGAAACCATCGGCATCCAATAAGGTATTTCTTATGAAGCGCTTGTTCAATCTAAAGATGGCAGAGAATGGTTCAGTTGCAGAACACCTAAATGACTTTAACACAAACATAAGTCAACTTCGATCAGTGAAAATCAATTTCGATGACGAAGTGCGAGCTCTCCTTATACTATCATCTCTACCGGATAGTTGGGACAGCCTTATGATGGCTGTAAGTAATTCTATCTCTGGCACAAATACTCTTAAGTTTGATGATGTTGTGGGTGTTCTCCTAAGCGAGGAAATGCGAAGGAGAAGCACAGGAGAATCATCAAGTGCTGCACTATCAGTGGAAATAAGAGGAAGGCTTAAGGAGAGGTTCAAAAACCAAAAGGGTCGTGATCGCTCAAGGCGGAGCAAGTCACGCACAAAGTCAGTTCTTGAATGTTGGAACTGCGGCAAGAAGGGCCACGTCAAGAAGGATTGCTGGTCCAAGAAGAAGAAGGAGATAGAGTCTCAAGACAACAAGCCAACATCGGAGGCCAATGTGGCAGGTAAAGTAGAGCAAGATGCTCTAATTCTCTCATTAGACAATGTGTCTAATTCCTGGATAGTAGATTCTTGTGAGATTGTCGAAAAAGGTACAGTTTCTGTCAAAACTGCTAACGGAAATGAATGGAAGCTTAAAGATGTTAGGCATGTTCCTTCTCTTCACAAAAATTTGATCTCTACAGGACAATTGGACGATGAAGGTCACAACATTGCATTCGGAAACAAACGGTGGAAGATCTCAAAGGGATCTTTGGTGGTTGCCAAGGGAGAAAAAGTCGGTACACTTTACTTGTGTATTGTTGACACGCGACCTTCAGCTTGTGCAGCAACTACAGAAGTTGACAGTGCGGTGTGGCACTATCGACTTGGGCATATGAGTGCCAAAGCTACCAGGTTTGAAAGAAGTGGACTTAGAGTTCTGTGAAGATTGTGTTTTATGGTAAACAAAAGAGGGTAAAATTTCAAAAATCAGGAAATGAAAGAAAAAATAAAAAACTTGAGTTGGTTCATTCTGATGTTTGGGGTCCTACAAGTACACCATCACTTGGTGGCTCATTGTACTATGTAACATTCATAGACGATGCGACTAGAAAAACATGGGTTTATGTCATGAAGAATAAATCCGATGTATTTTCCATATTTCAAAGGTGGAAAGCCTTTGTGGAGAATGAAACAGGTACCAAGGTTAAATGCCTCAGCTCCGACAATGGAGGCAAATATTGCAGCCAAGCTTTTGAAAGCTTTTGTGCTAGCAATGGCATTCGGAGGCAAAGGACAACCCCAAGGACACCTCAACAAAATGGGATTTCGGAAAGGATGAACTAGACAATCATGGAACGAGCACGAAGCATGCGGCTACATGCAGGCCTACCGCTTGAGCTTTGGGCGGAAGTTGTAAGTACGTCTGTGTACTTAATCAATCGGTCACCCTCAACGGCATTGGATGGGGGAGTTCCAGAAGAGGCATGGACAGGTAAACCAGTGAATTATGCATTTCTCAAAGTGTTTGGGTGTGAGGCTTTCATGCACATAGATAGAAGCCTAAGATCAAAGTTAGATGCAAAGTCCAAAAAGTGTTTCTTCATTGGCTATGGAGAAGGAGACTTTGGGTATCGCCTATGGAATCCTGAAGATGGTAAAATCTTAAGGAGTAGGGATGTAATTTTTAACGAACAAAATATGTACAAAGATTACTTGGAAAGAAAACAAACAAAAGAAACAGGTGCTGAGTACATGGAGCTTGAGGACAGTGAAGACTCAAGAACTGCAAACGGTGACAATGTGCAACAATGTCAACCAAATGAGGAGCCTCAACCTATTCCCCGAAGATCTACAAGAGCAAGTAGACCTCCAGAAAGGTTTGTTCCTTCCTTCAACCATCTCTTGATCTCAGATTCTGGAGAGCCGGAATCATATGAAGAAGCTATGCAACATGAATCCAAAGAAGAATGGACGAAGAGCATGCAAGTGGAGATGGACTCACTACATCGCAACCAAACATGGGAGTTGGTTGAGTTGCCTAAAGGTAAGCGGGCACTTCAAAACAAATGGGTATACAAGCTGAAGGAAGAAGAAGGTGGGAAGAAAAGATACAAGTCTAGGCTTGTGGTAAAAGGTTTTTCTCAAAAGAAAGGTATTGACTTCAATGAAATATTTTCTCCTGTTGTAAAAATGAACTCAATTAGGCTTGTCTTAAGCCTTGTGGCTGCTCATGATCTAAATCTCGAGCAAATGGATGTAAATACGGCATTCCCTCACGGTGACTTAGAGGAGGAAATCTACATGCTTCAACCAAAGGGGTATGAAGTAAAAGGTAAGGAGAAAATGGTTTGCAGATTAAAGAAGAGTTTGTATGGTTTAAAGCAAGCATCAAGGCAATGGTACTTGAAGTTTGATCGATAGATGTTGGATCATGGATTCACAAGATGCAACTCCGATCACTACGTCTATACGAAGAATTTGGGAGATGGGAAATTCATCATCCTAATGTTGTATGTTGATGACATGTTGATTGCAAGTGCTAACATGCAAGACATCAAAGACCTAAAAGAGGATCTTTCTAAATAGGTGCTGCAAAGAGGATACTTGGTATGAAAATATCAAGGGACAGGACGAAGAAGACAATAAAGCTATCTCAAGAAGATTACATCAAGAAAGTACTAGAAAGGTTTGCAATGCAAAATGCAAACCAGTTTCTACACCTTTGGCTGGTCATTTTAAACTAACGAAGGATATGTGTCCAAAGACACAAGAGGAGATAGCCTATATGTCTAAAGTTCCATATGTTGCAGCGGTATGTTCTCTAATGTATGTTATGGTCTGGACAAGGCCAGACATTGCACATGCAGTGGGGGTTGTGAGTAGGTTCATGGACAACCCAGGTAAAGAGCATTGGCAAGCTGTGAAGTGGATACTTAGGTATCTAAAAGGGACAACAACAAATGCTTTGTATTTTGAAGGAACTCATATTGATCTCTTCTACCGCTGCAGCATATGGAACTTTAGACATATAGGCTATCTCCTCTTGTGTCTTTGGACACATATCCTTCGTTAGTTTAAAATGACCAGCCAAAGGTGTAGAAACTGGTTTTGCATTTTGCATTGCAAACCTTTCTAGTACCTTCTTGATGTAATCTTCTTGAGATAGCTTTATTGTCTTCTTCGTCCTGTCCCTTGATATTTTCATACCAAGTATCCTCTTTGCAGCACCTATTTAGAAAGCTCCTCTTTTAGGTCTTTGATGTCTTGCATGTTAGCACTTGCAATCAACATGTCATCAACATACAACATTAGGATGATGAATTTCCCATCTCCCAAATTCTTCGTATAGACGTAGTGATTGGAGTTGCATCTTGTGAATCCATGATCCAACATCTATCGATCAAACTTCAAGTACCATTGTCTTGATGCTTGCTTTAAACCATACAAGCTCTTCTTTAATCTGCAAACCATTTTCTCCTTACCTTTTACTTCATACCCCTTTGGTTGAAGCATGTAGATTTCCTCCTCTAAGTCACCGTGAGGGAATGCCGTATTTACATCCATTTGCTCGAGATTTAGATCATGATCAGCCACAAGGCTTAAGACAAGCCTAATTGAGTTCATTTTTACAACAGGAGAAAATATTTCATTGAAGTCAATACCTTTCTTTTGAGAAAAACCTTTTACCACAAGCCTAAACTTGTATCTTTTCTTCCCACCTTCTTCTTCCTTCAGCTTGTATACCCATTTGTTTTGAAGTGCCCGCTTACCTTTAGGCAACTCAACCAACTCCCATGTTTGGTTGCGATGTAGTGAGTCCATCTCCACTTGCATGCTCTTCGTCCATTCTTCTTTGGATTCATGTTGCATAGCTTCTTCATATGATTCCGGCTCTCTAGAATCTGAGATCAAGAGATGGTTGAAGGAAGGAACAAACCTTTCTGGAGGTCTACTTGCTCTTGTAGATCTTCGGGGAATAGGTTGAGGCTCCTCATTTGGTTGACGTTGTTGCACATTGTCACCGTTTGCAGTCCTTGAGTCTTCACCGTCCTCAAGCTCCATGTACTAATCACCTGTTTCTTTTGTTTGTTTTCTTTCCAAGTAATCTTTGTACATATTTTGTTCGTTAAAAATTACATCCCTACTCCTTAAGATTTTACCATCTTCAGGATTCCATAGGCGATACCCAAAGTCTCCTTCTCCATAGCCAATGAAGAAACACTTTTTGGACTTTGCATCTAACTTTGATCTTAGGCTTCTATCTATGTGCATGAAAGCCTCACACCCAAACACTTTGAGAAATGCATAATTCACTGGTTTACCTGTCCATGCCTCTTCTGGAACTCCCCCATCCAATGCCGTTGAGGGTGACCGATTGATTAAGTACACAGACGTACTTATAGCTTCTGCCCAAAGCTCAAGCGGTAGGCCTGCATGTAGCCGCATGCTTCGTGCTCGTTCCATGATTGTCTAGTTCATCCTTTCCGAAATCCCATTTTGTTGAGGTGTCCTTGGGGTTGTCCTTTGCCTCCGAATGCCATTGCTAGCACAAAATCTTTCAAAAGCTTGGCTGCAATATTCGCCTCCATTGTCGGATCTGAGGCATTTAACCTTGGTACCTGTTTCATTCTCCACAAAGGCTTTCCACCTTTGAAATATGGAAAATACATCGGATTTATTCTTCATGACATAAACCCATGTTTTTCTAGTCGCATCGTCTATGAATGTTACATAGTACAATGAGCCACCAAGTGATGGTGTACTTGTAGGACCCCAAACATCAGAATGAACCAACTCAAGTTTTTTATTCTTTCTTTCATTTCCTGATTTTGGAAATTTTACCCTCTTTTGTTTACCATAAACACAATCTTCACAGAACTCTAAGTCCACTTCTTTCAAACCTGGTAGAAGCTTCTTTGTTTGAAGGATTTGCATTCCTTTGGCACTCATATGCCCAAGTCGGAAGTGCCACACCGCACTGTCAACTTCTGTAGTTGCTGCACAAGCTGAAGGTTGCGTGCTAACAGTACACAAGTAAAGTGTACCGACTTTTTCACCCTTGGCAACCACCAAAGATCCCTTTGAGATTTTCCACCGTTTGTTTCCAAATGCAATGTTGTGACCTTCATCGTCCAATTGTCCTGTAGAGATCAAATTTTTGCGAAGAGAAGGAACATGCCTAACATTTTTAAGCTTCCATTCATTTCCGTTAGCAGTTTTGACAGAAACTGTACCTTTGCCAACAATCTCACAAGCTTCATCATCTCCCAAGTATACATACCCAAAATTACCTTTAGTGTAGTCTTGGAAATGTTGCTTGTGTGGTGTCGCATGGAATGAAGCCCCGGAATCTACTATCCAGGAATTAGACACATTGTCGAATGAGAGAATTAGAGCATCTTGCTCTACTTTACCTGCCACATTGGCCTCCGATGTTGGCTTGTTGTCTTGAGACTCTGTCTCCTTCTTCTTCTTGGACCAGCAATCCTTCTTGACGTGGCCTTTCTTGCCGCAGTTCTAACATTCAAGAACTGACTTTGTGCGTGACTTGCTCCGCCTTGAGCGATCACGACCCTTTTGGTTTTTGAACCTCTCCTTAGGCCTTCCTCTTGTTTCCACGTATAGTGCAGTACTTGATGATTCTCCTGTGCTTCTCCTTCGCATTTCCTCGCTTAGGAGAACACCCACAACATCATCAAACTTAAGAGTATTTGTGCCAGAGATAGAATTACTTACAGCCATCACAAGGCTGTCCCAACTATCCGGTAGAGATGATAGTATAAGGAGAGCTCGTACTTCGTCATCGAAATTGATTTTCACTGATCGAAGTTGACTTATGTTTGTGTTAAATTCATTTAGGTGTTCTGCAACTGAACCATTCTCTGCCATCTTTAGATTGAACAAGCGCTTCATAAGAAATACCTTATTGGATGCCGATGGTTTCTCGTAGAAGTCGTCAAGTGACTTCATCAAGTCCTCCGTGGTCTTCATCTCCGAAACATTGAAGGCCACCGTTGACGCCAAGCTTAACCGGATTGTTCCCAGTGCCTTTCGATCAAGGACAATCCATGCTTCATCTGCCATTGTTGCGGGCTTCTTCGCAAGACCGCCTAGTGGCAAATAGAGGTCCTTTTGGTAGAGATAGTCTTCAATCTGCATCTTCCAATGTTGGTAGTTTTTGCCGTTGAACTTCTCAATCTTGAGCTTCCCTTCCTCCGCCATAACTCCCACTCAATTCAAGGAATCCTTTCCTTGAGATAATTTAGCTACGAGCAAACCTTGCTCTGATACCAGTTGTTAGGAAATAAGACGTAGCTAAATAGATAATTGAGTAGATTACTTAATGGAGAGAGACAGATTACAGATTTACATACACGAGATTATAGAGTAGAGAGAGAGAGAGAGAGTACACACGATATACGTGGTTCACCCAATGTGGGCTACGTCCACGGGAAAGCAGCCACTCAATGGCTTTAGTACTTCAAAACAAGAAGTAATTTACAAAGGGATTATACCCTTAATGGAGCTCCCGCCTTGCTTCACTCTCACCACCTCACACTCACCTTGTTGCATCAACTTCACACTATGAAATGTGTGTAGAAATGGCCTCCTTTTATAGGCCAAAAGGGCTGCCCTCTCTTATGAGAGACAGCCATGTGTAGCCGCCCTTGTGCGAATAAGTCCAAATCGGACCCTCCAATCCACCCATGTGTGGCCGCCCTTGAGAAGACAAGTCCGCTTTTGAATTCGGCCACCGGCCACCGGCCATTGACTTCCAACCACCGGCCATCGGCCATTGACTACCGACCACCGGCCATCGGCCATTGACTACCGGCCACCGGCCAACCGACCGTTTGTTTTCCGACCCTTTCCGGCCGCCGTCCGGCCATAATATTTCGGTGAAAAAGAATATTCCGGCGAAAAAAAGTCTCGTGGGCCTCCGCCCCCGAGGCCTTTAAAGTTGCCCCTAATTCTTGTCTGTGAAAATTTTGGTTTCCAGTGAGTGATTTTCCTTCACGCACGATGGCTTCTCCTCATAATGGGGGCCTTACAAACGTGCGCTTTTACCACAGAAAATTACAAGGGTAAATCAGGCTCCATACTTAACACTATTATCATGGCATCGAATGCTGGTATTGCTGGTGGTGGTGAAGGGAGTGCAAGCAATGCCTCTCCTAGTGATGGTGAGAGCTTGGACTTCTCTGGAGGTTTGTTTCCCTGCCTCGTCAACGGTTTCATGTAGGCTTATGTATGCCGATAATTGATTTGCTTGTGCTATGCTGGTGTTGGTTTTGACTATCGATTCTAGTTTCTTTTTGCTTGCGAGCGACGCACTCAAAATGTTTCTTGCGTTGGCGTTCTTGCTGGTCCTGCTTTCTTTCGGCTTGATACACCTAATGAGGCAACACGCATGACATGACAAGCCTATTTCTCGGCCTTAGCTGCACTGCGAGTTTCAAGTCCTCAATAGACCAAAATATATTACTTGCCTATGCTTGTCATTAATAAAAGTAGTTATGCTACCCTTGTTCCCTAAGCCCTACAGTATACTGTCAATCTAAGTGTTGCTCGGCTCTTGGTTATATGGAATCTTGCAATGAGCGAGAGAGAGAGAGAGAGAGAGAGAGAGAGAGAGTTGGACTAATAATTGTCTCGCACAGCATCTCCTGCTGCTCTTTGTCATGCCCACTGAAACTGTTTCGAGATTATGTGAAGTTCCTTCAGTCCTTCACTACGGCAGCAGGGGACAGGAGAATTTCCAGCGCTTCAGTAATGACCGAGTGGCGGCTCGCATCAACAGCTGGCAGGACACGCTGCATTATTGTTCCCGCCATTTCAACAGTGATGCCCAGCTCACCTACCACTGCAATTACAGATTCAATCTCGGAATCAACCTCGAATTCGAGAGCCTCAAGCTTGACATTGTCGATGAATTCGAACCCGCTAGCGTTCATAATCATCATCCTACGTAAGGCCGGTGGAATTACACTGTAGGGGACATCAGCAGGTAAAGTTGTGAGTAGCGTGAGGAGTGAATCTGTCACATGTACATCGACTTTCCCCCCACTACTCAGCCGCGTCAACTCCTCGACTAAAGGATCAGTCATCGTTTCCATGGGCAGACCTTTTGCATGACATACCCACGGATGTTGCAATTCCAAAACTAGAACCCTGCTTCTTGCTAGCGATTGCTTTGCTTTCTCCTCCCTGGTTGATCTGAAGCTGCTGCAAATTGAGAACATATCGTCTATCCTATAAGTATTGTATGGCTCGGCAAATTCCACCAATGCATCCTGTTCCAAGACAACACACTCCGACATTGTCATTGTGTGTCACAGTGAGTAAGAGAGTGAGAGAGAGAGAGAGAGAGAGAGAGAGAGAGAGAGAGAGAGAGAGAGAGAGAGAGAGAGAGAGAGAGAGAGAGAGAGAGAGTGTGTGTGTGTGTGTGTGTCTTATGTCTAAAACACTGCTAGATCTTGTTTTTTAGGGTCCATTCAAATAGATAATCAGAATCAATGTCCAAAATAAGGTGTTTAGAACTATATTGCCCAAATTTTGACCTTGGAAATCAAAGGTTGAATGAAATTGAAACCGGGAAATCTACGCTTCAAACTAGGATATGTGAGCATTGATTAACTTGAGTAATGGGGCTCGATCGGTAAAGGATGGCCTTGATACTTTGCGTATTTCTGTTGGGATGGGGTGGGTGCAAGCAATGCACACTCCTTGTCAGCATGGAGACCATTCCAAGGTCGTAGTCATTCACACACCTAACTCCTTGTTTCCATACCATACATGTCATATGTAGCGTATCACAAGAAGCACGAGAATTCTCACATCGTGACTTACCTCAACATCATGAGCTTCTGTGAGGGGGGCACCATATACCTAGCCAGGTACGATTGGGGGCAAGGGGCTTAGCACTAGCATCATGCACACGCAACGATTGTCTCGTATCCCACAGCCCCACTCTTTTTATGTTCTGGTTATACCTTTTCTGAGCCGTCTCTACTTGCAACAACTCACAAACCTCAGCAAGCCTAGCCTCAGGCATCAATCCTTCATTAGCTTTTGACTTACACATGTCTACGCATGCTCGCATTTCTCGATCGCCTGAGGGGAGTGAATCAAGAGGCTCCACCTGACGCTCTTTATGTTCATCCTCGCTTGAGTAACTCGCAATCTTGCTACCTGGCTCAGAGGCCTCCATATACGTTGCCTCTCGAGTAGAGGCCTCCATATACGTTGCCTCTCGAGTAGAGGCTCATGATGTTATGCATTGTATGAAAAACATTGAGAGACTCCGTTTTCCTACATGAGAAAATTTCTAAATCTTCTTGTGTATGCAACCTGGCGAGGGATTTGAAACGTGACATTTTCCAAGATTAAATAACTTGTTTGCTTGTTCATCCAAAAAGAAATCATATTCCGCGCAAGCTTGTTCGCATCCTTTCAAGAAGTTCGTTTCTGCGCCTCGTTCTTCCTTTGCTTTTACAAGTGTGTTGCTTGTAGGATGTTTTTTACGCTCTCTTTGCTTTCCTCAACTAGTCAATGCTATGGTTAATTGGATTCTTCCTTTTCTTTTCCTCCTACAAAATTGCGTAGGTTCGTTGAGTCTCCTCCATGTCCTGCAGGCAAACGTTCATCGCACTTGGTGGTGTCAAACTCTGCCGGGTCGCCGCCAAATCCGGCCTTTGAGGAAATCGCAACTGGGAAGAGGTGTAGGCGTGCCTTGCTTCAAGGAAGCCCTTCGATCGATCCCGTTGGCAGTGCAGGTATGGCCGGTATGCACAATCATTCTTTGTGGAACAAGCTTAACGTGTCTACGATGTTCTTCGCTACAATGCATTCTTGAGCGTTGAGTTGCGTTAAGATGGTGCTCTGCTTTTTTTTGCAGGCAAAGGATACTCTCCACTAGGGGAGGAGTGCGCACAAGCACCGTCTTCGTCTCAACAACAACTTCCTTGCCCAGCTCGCGAATTAGGCAAAGCTGCAACCTCATTTTCTGAAGTTGGCCAATCTTCAGCTGCTCAGAATGTCTTGGACAGCGGCAAGCTACTGGACAAAGGGAAAAGCTTGTTAGTCAAGGAAACCTTGCCGCTATTCATGATTAGCGATATAGATGAGGATAGTAAACCTTTTTCCATAGAGGGGAAAATCTTGAATTGGTATGGCACATACCGTTCCATCTCGTCTGAGCAAAAGAAAAATGCACGTTACTTCAAGTTCGACATCATCGATGCCGAGTGCATCGACATGATCACGGTCGTCGTTGTGGATCCCTTCATTGAGACTTACACCAGGGAGCTCAAGATTGGCTTGTTCGTCAAGGTTGACTGTCCTCTTGTGAGGGCTAAAAACCATAATGATGTTGGGTCAGCTTTGTTCTCCTTGCATGTCGATGCGTCGACAACCATTAGACCTTGTGACCCATTCCCTATTACTTTAGCTTTCTATCATGAGACCAAGATAAGCACATTTCTTGCTGACGCTGCAATGTTCGAGACTACTAGCCCACGTCCGCCCTTAGCGACACTGGGGTTTGTTGTCTTGCAAAGTCGTAATTTCCATCAAAGAATTGGCACTACATTTGGGGATTTGGTTGTTGCTGATGGCCCGACCCCAGACGACAAAGCAGTTGTACGTATCAAAAGCATTGGCTTCAGCGTTTCTTTCTTTCGATATTGACAAACCTTTTGTCATATGTAGGTGAGCTTTGTCAACTCTCGAAAGCAAGACTACGATCGGGTCATGGCCCAGATGGCTAGGGAGGACATTGTTATGTTTGTGGCTAGGAATATTGGCCTCTTTGTTGGCAAGGTGCGCACATTGTCTGTTCTGGATGTCAAAACTTTGGCCCCCATGCGAGGATCACGCTTGAAGGAAGAATTGACCATAGCATTTCTTTCATAGATAGTGTGAGATTCTCGGCTACAATAGAGAGGTGACTTTGCATGGTTTGCACTCAACCGGATAAAGACATCTTTAGTGGTCTTTACACGTTTGTTTTTTTTGTAGGTTGTGGGGACTTTGCGCTTTGTGAACTTCAATAGAGCTCTCTTGCATTCCCTGTGCTCAGTTTGTGACTCGCCGAAGGTGAAGAAGGTTGAAGGCCGACTGTGTTGTTCTCTTTGCGATAAAAATCATGTCATCAACACGATGCTCAGGCTGGAGGCACAGATCCGAAGCAGCATTGACAGACGTGTTGTGGCAATTCAAGTGGCAGGGTCTATGGTGGATCGTCTTCTGGGCTTGCCAAGGAGCTTCAAGGAGGTGTACATGGAGAGCATTCCAGAGGTGAGGGATATTTTATCGACATCTGTTGTCGAGGGTGTGTTCAAAATTGGCACAAATGGGTCTATGATATCTTTCACTCCTCTGTTGGAAACCTAGATGCTTTGAGAGCATGTATTTCCATAGCTTTTGGCCTTTCACCAGGAATAACTATGCTTCCTTACCTAGATCCCTCTACAATCGATGAACTAAATTTTGGCTTGTCCATTGTATATCGCATTTCAAAAGAAAATCATATATTGCTTTTGAGCCTTGTTGCCGTGGTGTCTCTCCATAACTCGCTCTCTACTCTTCCTTCCTCTCCATCTTTTCAACCTTCCAAAGCACAGACACTCTCTCTCTCTCTCTCTCTCTCTCTCTCTCTCTCTCTCTCTCTCTCTCTCTCTCTCTCTCTCTCTCTCTCTCTCTCTCTCTCTAACACACACACACAAACAAACACACAAGGTGACTTAATATTTACAATCTTTGCGTGTCTTTCCAATGACTCACTTGGCCGAACACGATGTCGATACCGTTTTCACGGTACAGTTTCCAAACAATTCAGACATCTTCCTCGCGCTACACCATCTCCAAAACTCAATAGGTGCACCGCAAGACCTTAGATCAAATTTGCTCAACTACTTGTTTGAGAGCTTCTTGCATGATAGACATGTTGTCCTGGGTGCATGCCTCTTCTTCCGTACTGATGGGGCCACTAGCGCAATGACAGTCACAAAATTCTCGTCTTTGTATTCAACATCCACCAACTCACTTGCCCTTAGCCTCGACGTATTAACGGCCTTCGCTCGCTTTGCGACTTGTAGGTTAAAAGTGTATTTGAAAAGAAATGGAAGCGTGAGAACAATCCTCTTGGGGATGCCATCGAAACCATTTCTTGCAAAGGGCATTCTGCTCTCTGAAACAAGCAATGGCATCACATACCTTCCCACCTTCACAACATGCTCAAGCCGTGCACGTGTTCGATGGAAAGAAGATGAGGTGGCCACTTTGCATCAGCTATCCTTGTTGCATGAGGCTTTGCCTGATGTTGAGGTCGTCCGCATGTTCCACGCCAAACACCCACACACGTTGCACACAACCCGGGCCGTGAAATGCCAGCTTTCACGCTTGAAGAACTAGAAGGGCCTGGTCACTGGTGCTCAGATACGACGCACCCACGCCAGGTTGAGCAAGCCGATTAAGAGATACAACAAAAGCATCAAGGACAAGCCCATTACACCCTGCGAAAAATGTGGACGCTTGCTATTCCGCCGCCAGCTAACACGTCAGCTTCTGCCTTCAGTTGCGGAATCCACTTCAAGGAAGCGAAGATGCTATGCGGATGTGTACATCTGCAGGCAGTGCAAGAAACACTTGACAAGCGATAGCAATTGCCTGTGGAGCTTGCAAGAGGCACGGTTCAATCCAACGCTTCCCTTTGTGTCAGATCTAAACCCCGTAGAGGCACGCTTGGTCTCCCTTCGCAAGATACGTGAACTGACGTATGATGGTTAGTATGGGCTTAGAGGTAGTGTTGTCAATGTGCTTGCCAACTTGGAGAAGAGCCAGGCTGTGCTACCTCGCTTCATTGAGGATGAGGCTTCTGTCCTTGTGGGAATCAAACGGAAACTCGAGTATGATAGATGTTACCTAAGCGGTGTTGTGCGACCCCTGCTCACAATGCGTGCAACCACTACGTTGTTGTCCACACCACTCTACACACGAGAAGGTGTCACCATCAATGACAAGTGGCTTGCACACCTTTCTAGTCTAAGTATGGCTCCTACAAATACCCTTAACGACAATGCGTACGATGTTGAGCTTGAGGATGATCAGACTGATGTCATGCTTCATGGGCTCACAAGTGCGGCAGAGGTTGTCGACTACAGTGGCAAGATTCTTCATGTTGCGCCTTGCGAGGGCAATTCACCGTTGAGCATCTTCACGGATGAGTATTGCGAGGAGTTGAGCTTCTCAACTCTTTTCTTTGGGTCCCCTAGAAGATATAGGGAGGCCGCAACCAAAGATTATCAAACGATCGCAAAGTGGGAGCTCCTAAACGTCGATAGAAGATTCGCCTTGGACATCGAGAATTTATTTTTCAAGTCCATCAAAATCATGTCGCAACAAGTTGCTTCCTCTGTTTGGGTGCGAATGCGCAAGGGAAAGCTAGGAGGTGCAGTGCTAACTGCAAGGCAAGTTGTAGAAGACACAAACATAGAGAGGCTTCTCAACTCAAGATTAGGCTTTAGAGACTTCGAGGCACTGCGCACATCCCCCGACTACAAGGAAAAGATGAAAAAAATTTCTTCGCAATGATCCGGCAACTTGGATAGCCTACTTTTTTTGTCACGTTCTCCTCCGCAGAACGAAGATGGAAAGAGCTTCTTGCTGCACTTGAGAAGTTAGTCCCGCTGAGCCAAGATCCTGACGAGAGTCTGAGCTCATATTAGCGTCGCCTCATTCGTATCGATCCATTACAACTGCTCGTTTCTACGTCAACAGGTTCAACACAATGAAACGGTTGTTGCGCACTGATTCCTCCATATGTGGCAAAATACAAGACTTCTTTTTCATCACGGAGTTCCAAAGTCGCGGTAGCCAACATGATCATGGTTTATTGTGGCTAGAAAATGCTCCATCACTCACAACACACTCAGATCAAGATATTGTATTGTTTGTAGATACCCACATTAGCACAGATAGATCCATCTTGCCCAATGACCTTTCTGAAGCTTACAAGCACAAGAATCATAAGACTTGCCAAAAGAAGAGCAAAAGTTGTCGTTTTGGATTTCCACGTTTTCCTATGCCATTCACAACTATTATCCGACAAGGAATACTTGAGGCAAACATAGCTAGACAAGGTAAGCTTTACTTGCAACAAAAATCGAAAAACAACTCAGCCAAATTGATTTACAAAATGCCCCTACATTGGAAGAATGTCTAGAACAAGTACAACTCTCCATGGAACAGTACTTGCTTGCATTGCAAGCAACTATCTCAGGACCCACTATTTTCCTCAAGCGCAAACCAAGCGATATATTCACAATCAACTTCAACAAATCAATAGCTTCACTGTGGAATGCAAATACAGATATACAGTTCGTGTTAAATGCACATGGAGCTGCGAGCTATTGCACCTCATACATGACAAAAATGGACAATACATTAATACGAGCAATCAAGGCACAAGTTGATCACTGTGTCGCAAACAATGCAACAACGTTGTAGAGACTATGAAAAGTTGGTAGCACAATCCTTAACACACAACAAATTAGTTCACAGAAAGATGCTTACATATGTCTCTCGCTTCCATTGCATAGCTCCTCTAGAGAATTTATATGCATAAATCCTAACCCACCTGAAGAGCGTGCTCTCGTTCTCAAAAAGAAGAACGCCTTGCAAAAAATGCACCCCGACACAACAGAAATCTTCTCTGCCTCCATCATTGACAAATATGCCTCCAGACCACACTCGTTCTTTGCCATGTGCTTGGCCCAATTCGCTTCCACAACCAAAAATCCCTCCATGCCTGACACGTTGCTGCAGAGGGCACGCATCGTACGGTACATTAGATACAATAAAGCCAAAGACCCTGACAACCACTATAGAGAACAATGCCTTCTCTTCTTGCCGTGGTCAAGGCATGAGAATGAGCACCCACCCGAAGGTTTGTCTTGGATCGATGTCTACACTTCGAACATTGAGATAGTGAAAAACAATGAATCACAGTTCGTTGTCGAACCAACTCCACTTGACACATTCGCAACAGCTATCACAACCTCACGCGACACGAGAAGTGTAAGTTCCTTGAACGATTCCAACAATGCCAACGTGATGATCAACACCCCATCAAACCAACCGACGAAGAAACCATTTGCTTTGCATTTTTCCAAACATGTTGGCATGACCAATGAGGATTTCCACACATCAATAAAGAAACTAAACCCACAACAGCGACTCATCCTCGATGATGTCAAGCTTAAAAAACGCATAGTGCCATCAAAAAAGATACATCTCTTCCTCACAGGTGGAGCAGGCACTGGAAAAACATTCACATTGCTCTTGCTAGTCGAACCCCTCATTCGTTTCTACACACATAAGTCGAGCCACAATGCTGACTTTCCTAAGGCACTCCTGATGGCATATACAGGCAAGGCAGCATTCAACATTGGTGGTACAACTATACACTTGGCTTTACATTTGCCTTTGATAACTACGACACACACAAGCCTCAGAGCAGAAAAGCTAGATGCATTGTCCTTACTTTATCAAGATTTGGAGCTTGTAGTGTTTGATGAAGTCTCCTTGATAGGATCAAGTGTCTTCTCATTGGCTGACTCACGTCTTTGTGCCATCAAGAGAAAACACGACCAACCTTTTGGTGGCCTAGATGTCATACTCTGTGGTGACCTCTGCCAAGCTAGCCCAGTCAAAGACTCTTGGATATTCACAAGCAAGCAGCCTCTTCTCGAGGCGGTTGCACCTTCGTACTGGCATGAATTCCTTAAGTGCTACGAACTAACGATGACAATGAGACAAACCGATGGACAGTTTATAGAGGTGCTCAATCGAATGAGAATTGGCTCACACACCAGCAGCGACCTTGCATACATTAACAACTCCTTCCATAGAGAGTTGCCTGCTAACATAACCATATCACACCTATTCTACTCTAACAAGGCAAAGGATGAACACAATGAAAAGGTCTTCGCACAATTGCCCGGTGAGCCACACATATTCAAAGCAATTGACAAGCGTGCCACCTCTTGCAGCAAAAAAATAGAAACTCCAATGGATGCCAAACAAGCTGCGGGTCTCCAAGCAACATTGTGTCTGAAGCCAGGCCTAGTGGTCGAGCTATGCGCTGGAAATCTAGACATTCCCGACGGCCTCGTCAACGGTGCAGAAGGCGTCTACAAGCTCTGCACTACACTCTCCGACACGACATGCCTTTGGATTCATTTCACCAACCCTAGCATAGGGCAAAAACAAAGGTACGACCACCGTCATCTTCACAACCCACTCACATTGCCTAGTTGGATGCCAATTCTCCGCATCACACGCGAATTCCAAATTGGCAAGAACTACTTAAACACCCTCACACGCAAGTAATTCCCAGTTCAGCCTGTTGCGGCCCGCACAATTCACCGATTGCAAGGGCTTACACTCAACACACTAGCTTTCAATCCCAAAGGGAGTAGGTCTCACGGCCTCGCATACACTGCTCTCACACGGATTCATGACACTGCAAATCTATATTTGGTGGAGAGCTTGCTGCCCTGCAACATTCACACCGACGCATCTATCCTCAAAGAGCTCCACAGGTTGAGAACAGAAGCAGCTTATTCCCCCGTCCAAAAGCAACTACATCTCCAACAAGATACACATTACATTGTCCAATCATTGAACGTCGTCTCCCTTGGAAAGCATGCAAACGATATCATCCATGGAAAAAGCCTAATGGCCTCCGATGTCCTCTGCCTACAAGAGACTCGACAACATGCGACAACCATTCCAGGCTTCCACAGCATATCCTCAACACACTACACGGCATCTCCATTCTTCATAAAGACAACCTAATACCTACACAAATACACATCTGCATCAATCAAACACTTGAAGCGATCCATGCAACTTTTCACTGCACCAACAAGTGCCTAGCGACAGTCATTTCACTCTACAGGGCACCGACATCATCACTCCCACGGTTCCTGCATAGCATCTCCAATCTTCTTGATTCAACCCGCACCATGCGACCACTAATCATAATGGGAGATTTCAACATTAACGCACTTGAGGAAACCAGCACATATAGAACCCTTTCCAACCTCATTCTCTAGCACGGTCTCCACCAATTCATACACCATCCAACCACATTACACAACTCTATGCTAGACCACGTATGGGTTATCAATGACCTACCGCAAACCATGTCCAGCACTAACTACAACTACTGGTCCGACCACTCCACTACATACCTCCTCATTGCCAAAAACTGACATTCCCTTGCTTTCTACGGGCCATTGTGAGTTCTCACCTTGTTTCAATTAAGTTTGGTTAGCCAATTTGAGAAAGTTTGATATTTGAGGCTTTTTAGGGATTAGAAACACCCAAGGCCCAGCATCTAGTATCTGGAAATGGTTTTTAAAAAATCACAAGTTCACACATAAGCAAAATTCCAAGTATATTCCAAATTTTTTCTCCAAATTGTTTGGGGGGGGGGGGGGGGGGGGGGGGTATGACTATATACAAGCACTCGTCTCACAATTGGATCCCTTATCCTACTCAATGCCCTTCTTTGTAAAAATAGGAAAACAACCAAATGTCATAGCGAGCTTAAAATACACAAGTTAGGCCTCCTTCAACAAGGTAAAAAGGCACAATGGCCTATTGTACGAGGATGAGAACTATTGTAACAGGATGAGAACGACTCTCATCAGCACTCAAATCGTCGGGTACGCCTTCTTACATAATGTATTGCAAACAAGGAACCGCCGTGTGTTTGAAGGAGGTCTTGAGGTGGCAAGCTTCGCAGAAATTATACAAGAGAGCAAAGTGCTAATATGGACGCTCAGACGCAAGCAACACTCGGAGGATTGGTCTAGGACTACTTGTGCCTTGTTGACAGCAGAGGGCATGCCTAGGACGGGGGAAAATCTTGGCTATCGGTAATTAAAAGATCTCAGAAGAACATGGTAAGGGACCCTATGTATCAAGGATAAGGGGGCGAGTTGGGTGGGATGGCTGCCCTGATAGCCGATGTAATTATGGTCCCTAGATGACGTCATGGCTCAACATGAGCATGACAAGACCTTGTAATTATTTGGGTTGATAAATATAATTCACTCACAATTGTGAGTTTTGCTTTTTTTTTTTTTTTTGAAGGATGAGAACGACTCTGTTTTGCCACTACTCAATGCCCTTCTTTGTAGAAATAAGAAAACAACCATCTTTCATAGTAACTTACATATACCAAAGGCATCGCTTAGTTAATGCTTCTCTGTAAATAGATAAAAATTTTAAAAAAATGCTATCATTAACTTGCCATGTGGCACTCGTTGACAAGCTTTAGCCAATGGTCGACGATTGCTCTCAAGACTTCAATGCTTTACTAAGGTCTTATGTATGCAAAAAAAATAAACCTCTGACTAAGCTCCTATCTCCATACAATCCAATGCACTTTGAAGCCCCCGGCCATGTGGCATAAGGAGAGGGATTGGAGGGCGTAGTGGAGGCCAAGGCAAAAGAAGAAAACGAGGGAGGCCAAGTGTGGGCAGGTCATAGCAATTCTCTCTCTCTCTCTCTCCTACAGGATAGGCCACACATTCCAGAGGACAGACCACACACTCGCACTATTAAAACACAACTAGGAGTTGTTTAGGCTTAAGGTATTTTAATTGAATGTTTGGTCTTCATAGGATTCTAGTTGTTACTTAAGAGCCTTATACAAGTGCCTTCAATAATCATTTAACTTATTTTAATTGAGAGTCTTTGTAATACCATTATAAGTGCCTTATGATATATCGAAAGGGGGAGGCTTCTTCTCAGGTAGCTCTTTCTAAAGACATTATTGCCCAATTGGATGTTATATTATAGTCATCTTTGTTGCCTACATACAAGGAGTCTACCTGTCCAAGGCACAACTAATGGGAATTGCACCTTAAATAAAGGCTTACAAGCCAAAAGAAAATGGTTTTCCTTTGCATGTAATTCTAATTAAAATAGCCTTATTCAAGTTAATAATCCCCAAGTATTGGGACGGGGGCCACTGACAAGACATAGATAAGATCCAATCTTGCACCCAAAGAAGTGGAGGAATTGATTTGTTTGGATGTCGTGTGTGATATTGTGAATTGTTCGCACTTGTTCGATAACTAGTAGCGATTATCCATGTTTTGACTTAGGCTCATCCCTAGGCTCATTCATTGTTATCCTTTATTGCACAAGTTCTAAGAGAAGAAGTGGTGCCAATTATGTGCCCATGATTCTAGGGCAACAGGTCAATTAGAGGGTATCTAAAGAAGAGATACCCTCGACAGCAAATTAATTAGAGGGTATGTGAAAAGGAGATACCCTCTAGACACTCTTGACTACCTCAAACATCACAAAAAATGTTGCTATATGCATTTCGCGGTTAAGGATTCTCTATCTTGTAGGGGTTTTTTACCTTGATCAGCTTGGTTGAAGCCATCATCGTTCCCTTTTCCTTTCTTGAGTTGCTGAAAAGAGATGCTACCATTTTGTCTAGCTCGTAGAAGCAATAACGTGATCCAAAATGTGCTCGATTGAATTTGAATCAATTATTCAAAGCAAAAGTACGTGAGACGCTAGAAAAGCTATATTCTCTCACTTTGGTGGGGCATGAGAAAATAAGATGCTAAGGATTATATGCATGGATATCAGTTCTCTTATACCTCTTCAAGAATCTATGATAATGACTCCAGGTCTCAAGATACAAGCTTATACAAGTGCAACTACCTAAAGTCATAGAGTATAGCTCAATAGGGCAAACACATTATGTAGGCCTTCAAAGCGAACGGCCCTTAAACATACGAGGTGGTGGTCGTATAGGGATAAGGTAGTGGTCATGTGATGCATAGTTATCACTTACTTTTTGAAATAAATGTGCCTCGTGCATACTCACATTTGCACCTGTTATTTGTCTTATATGCAACTATGTGAGTCGTTTTATAACTAGTTCGATTTTGGCGTAGTTGCATTGGTAACATCTTTGACCACTAGCCCTTTGGTCAAAACAAAAACATGTGATAATCTTGATTTTCCCTTTACAATATTTGCGTTGAGGTGTGAACGGTGTTGCCCATTATCATTGTTGATGAGCCTCAACTATGGCGTGCTTTAATGAAGCGACTCATATATTACACTACAATATAACTGCTCATTTGAATGTGCACCATAGCACTAAGACTTTGCATGTTTGTGTTGCATGGAAAGGGTCATTATTTAGCAAAGTGGCTTTGTCCACTACAACTTTTTGAATTAGTTGGTATTATTGTTCATGTTGTATTGGCTCATAGACATGTTGGCATTTATAAAACCATGGATAAGCTAGCACCGTGGAGGGGTGTTAGAGTGTTGCCAAGTTGTAAGATTGAATCAAATTTTGCTAGCCTAGAGGTATTCAATGCCATAAGGTTGTTTAGTCTAGATGGTGAGATGAGTTTGAAAATTCTTTTAGTTAATTATGCGCACGTAGTATCAATATTGGAATGGGGGACCTCAGACTTGTTAGGAAGTTTGTCCCTATTTCCAGCACCAAATAACTCTTCATAACTTTGAGCATGTACATTAGCATCAATATTGGGATTGATGACCTATTAGGAAGTTTGCCCCTATTTCCAGCACTAAATAACTCTTCACAACTTTGATGTGGCATATGAGGATCTATTGACTGACATCTGCATAATAATAAGAGCTACAATATTGAGGACCGTATGGTAGTCCAGAGATGAGTTACTCTTTCAAAAGAAGTGTGAGCCTTTGGACACAAATTCTGTTCTGGAGTCATGCAAATGGAATATCATTTGTAGAAGGAATATAAAATTGCAAGCTTGACAAGTAAGAGAAGATGTGGAGGTGCATTTCTTTATGGAGTTCCATGTGCAAAGGATATGCCAGGGTTGTTTGTAACTTTTTGTGATTAATACGTAGAACTTTCTATTAAAAAAACTTTGATGTGGCATAATCATTGTTTCATGAAAGCATATGAAATTTCAACAAAGAAAGTATGTGCAAATGGAAATTTTATGACATAATCTTGATAAGGCAACACAAGACCCGAAAAATATGTGGTATATGAAGATACAAAATGTAAGGAAAACATTCTCCCCAATGTCTCTTCTTTTGTAGCAGCACAATCATTATCGCTCACATGATACAATGAGCGTCTGTGAGCACTATCAAGGCCGCATGGTTGCACTTGAACCCATGACTTGGTTCACAAAGGACAAGTGTTCAATCAACCAAGCTAGCTCCTTTAGACATCTCCCCACTGTTTTTAATGGGATCATTGAGTGGCCTTCATCGTAGGAGTGGATCTCATAATGCAATTTCTTTGAATTGTTCATGGATTCAGTGTTCTAATCATGTTCCAGGACATCTAGAGTCATAGATAGATATTATAAGACCAACCTATTACATTGTGTTTGGATCTAAAATGGGAAGCTATCTATACTATAGATAAAAGGGGAGGGAATTCCGGCTCCCCCCCCCCCGCCACGTGGTGCAAGCTCCTTCCTCCGGTCGTGTCTTCTGCAGCTCGGCAACACAGGCGACTCAGTGAGTGCGCTCAGAGCGAGAAAGAGAGAGAGCGGCTTCTTCTGAGTCCAACGGGACTTAGCACTCAAGAGACGAGGTCACTCAGGTGTCCGCACTCTGCACGTACCTCCTAGCGACGGTACTCTTGGGACCCGAATCACCAATCAAAGTGGCAACTGTCACCACCGGGCCCCGAAGCATCCCATCCAACGTCCCCAAAAAACATGGCAGCAGCCTTCGACTCACGCCTGTCATGCTCTCTTGCATCCGGCCAGAGTCAGACGTAGCCTGTAGGGAGTCTAGAGCTGCAGAGCACCACGAAGTGTACTATCCACGTCGTGATCTACGTGCACACTGCATAGGAGTAACTCAATAGCCGAGGCTGCTCTGCCGAGCACACTGGAGCACAAGTAGTGGCGGTTCTAATTGTTGTTTTAAATTTGATCTTTATTGTCACCTGCACAATGGAGTCCAGAGACACCACCCAATGCACTATCCAGCACAAGCATCGTCACCGAGGCATTAATGAATAGCTGGCCTCTACGGACATCAAGTAATGGCCTAGGCCCTGGGTTCTCCCTTCAGCTCTCTTGAGTCTCGACTAACCGTGCTGCTGCCTGCACTATTGCCCTCCTATTTTGATTGTTCTCGATTTCAGTTAGCAGACAATTTTCAAGCTCTAAGTGGGCTTTTATATATATCTATATATATATATATCTATACTATAGATAAAAGGGGAG